>NC_090375.1:195518084-195588948 GCF_036365525.1 Heterodontus francisci
TGGATAGTGGGGGTGGGGAGAGAGGGGGGAGAGAGGAGAGGGGGG
This sequence comes from Heterodontus francisci, assembly GCF_036365525.1. Taxonomy (NCBI): domain Eukaryota; kingdom Metazoa; phylum Chordata; class Chondrichthyes; order Heterodontiformes; family Heterodontidae; genus Heterodontus; species Heterodontus francisci. Next base: position 195,518,130 of record NC_090375.1, read on the forward strand.
GTAGAGAGGGGGGGTAGAGAGGGGGGGTACTAGAGGGGGGGTACTAGAGGGGGGGTACTAGAGGGGGGGTACTAGAGGGGGGGGTACTAGAGGGGAGGTACTAGAGGGCAGGTACTAGAGGGGGGTACTAGAGGGGGGTACTAGAGGGGGGTACTAGAGGGGGGGTACTAGAGGGGGGGTACTAGAGGGGGGGTACTAGAGGGGGGGTACTAGAGGGGGGGTACTAGAGGGGGGGTACTAGACGGGGGTACTAGACGGGGGGTACTAGACGGGGGGTACTAGACGGGGGGTACTAGACGGGGGGTACTAGACGGGGGGTACTAGACGGGGGGTACCAGAGGGGGGGTACCAGAGGGGGGGTACGGGGAAGAGAGTGGGGGGGGAAAGAGAGTGGGGGGGGAAAGAGAGTGGGGGGGGAAAGAGAGTGGGGGGGGAAAGAGAGTGGGGGGGGAAAGAGAGTGGGGGGGGAAAGAGAGTGGGGGGGGAAAGAGAGTGGGGGGGGAAAGAGAGTGGGGGGGGAAAGAGAGTGGGGGGGGAAAGAGAGTGGGGGGGGAAAGAGAGTGGGGGGGGGGAAAGAGAGTGGGGGGGGGAAAGAGAGTGGGGGGGGAAGGAAAGAGAGTGGGGGGGGAAGGAAAGAGAGTGGGGGGGGAAGGAAAGAGAGTGGGGGGGGAAAGAGAGTGGGGGGGGAAAGAGAGTGGGGGGGGAAAGAGAGTGGGGGGGGAAAGAGAGTGGGGGGGGAAAGAGAGTGGGGGGGGAAAGAGAGTGGGGGGGGAAAGAGAGTGGGGGGGGAAAGAGAGTGGGGGGGGAAAGAGAGTGGGGGGGGAAAGAGGTGGGGGGGGAAAGAGAGTGGGGGGGGAAAGAGAGTGGGGGGGAAAGAGAGTGGGGGGGGAAAGAGAGTGGGGGGGGAAAGAGAGTGGGGGGGGAAAGAGAGTGGGGGGGAAAAGAGAGTGGGGGGGGAAAGAGTGGGGGGGGAAAGAGAGTGGGGGGGGAAAGAGAGTGGGGGGGGAAAGAGAGTGGGGGGGGAAAGAGAGTGGGGGGGGAAAGAGAGTGGGGGGGGAAGAGAGTGGGGGGGAAAGAGAGTGGGGGGGAAAGAGAGTGGGGGGGAAAGAGAGTGGGGGGGAAAGAGAGTGGGGGGGAAAGAGAGTGGGGGGGAAAGAGTGAGAGTGGGGGGGAAAGAGAGTGGGGGGGAAAGAGAGTGGGGGGGAAAGAGAGTGGGGGGGAAAGAGAGTGGGGGGGAAGAGAGTGGGGGGAAAGAGAGTGGGGGGGAAAGAGAGTGGGGGGGAAAGAGAGTGGGGGGGAAAGAGAGTGGGGGGGGAAAGAGAGTGGGGGGGAAAGAGAGTGGGGGGGAAAGAGAGAGGGGGGGAAGAGAGTGGGGGGAAAGAGAGTGGGGGGGAAAGAGAGTGGGGGGGGAAAGAGAGTGGGGGGGAAGAGAGTGGGGGGGGAAGAGAGTGGGGGGGGAAGAGAGTGGGGGGGAAGAGAGTGGGGGGGAAAGAGAGTGGGGGGGAAAGAGAGTGGGGGGGGAAGAGAGTGGGGGGGGAAGAGAGTGGGGGGGGGAAAGAGAGTGGGGGGGAAAGAGAGTGGGGGGGGAAGAGAGTGGGGGGGAAGAGAGTGGGGGGGAAGAGAGTGGGGGGAGAGAGTGGGGGGAAGAGAGTGGGGGGGGAAGAGAGTGGGGGGGGAAGAGAGTGGGGGGGGAAGAGAGTGGGGGGGAAGAGAGTGGGGGGGGAAGAGAGTGGGGGGGAAGAGAGTGGGGGGGGAGAGAGTGGGGGGGGGGGGAGGCGGGTGAGGGGGAGAGAGAGGCAGAGGGGGAGAGGTGGATCGAGAGACAGACAGACAGCGCACGGGGAGAGGGGGAGTGTGATCAAGATCGAATGATTCTATCTTTCCTAAGATGGATATCTGTCCAGAATACCCCGCATTGCTACATCAAGTGTGCAGGCAGTGATTGACCATTTGCACAAGCAAAATCAATGCCAGGTATCTCAATAAATCTGTGTCTAACATAGTGATGAGAAAGTAAGTCAACATATTAGTCAACCCATTTAAAGTTTCTTCACAAAAATGCACATTTGTTGTTTTGATTAGTAAGATTACATTTTAATGTCTTTATCTTTCCAAAATTTGCTCACCGACTTCCTATAAAGGACACCCCTGCTTTAGACAGTAACACTGAATCAGTGTGTCAGTAAATCAGTGCTCCTAACACTGTCCAAACGATAACAAGTAGCTGCTGTGTAAATGTGGAATTTGACTGTCTGCCAGCTTTGACAGACTATAGATCAATTACTGCAAGAGCACTGATCACTCACTTAAATTATGTCTTTTTTACTTAGGCTAAGTGGATCAATCAACAGGGAGGAGAAAAAAATTAAACACTGGGTGGGTGCTGAAAGATTCAATATTTTCCCTAAATTTCACTCAAAAACTTTTCTCATTTGTATTTTTTGCCAATTATTTGGAGCTGAACTTGTTGTCTTATCTTGCTCCTTTTCCAATTCTACCTCTCCAACATTCTGCTTTGCTCGTCCCTCTGGTATCTGGCTGACAAGGTAACTCATGGTAGATTTTTGTTTTATTCGATTAGTGGGATGTGAGCATCGCTGGCAGGGCAGCATTTGGTCCATCTCTAATTCCCCTTGAGAAGGTGGTGGTGAGCTGCCTTCTTCAACCAGTCTATGTGATCCATGCAGTGTAGGTGCACCCACAATGCTGTTAGGGAGAGAGTTCCAGGATTTTAATCCAGCGACAGTGAAGGGACTGTGATATAGTTCCAAGTCAGGATGGTGTGTGATTTGGAGGGGAACTTGCAGGTGGTGGTGTTCCCATGCATCTGCTGCCCTTGTCCTTCTAGGTGGTAAAGGTCACGGGTCTGGAAGGTGCTGTCTAAGGAGCCTTGGTGAGTTGCTGCAGTGCATCTTGTTGATGGTACACACTGCTGTCATTGTGAGCTAGTGGTGGAGGGAGTGAATGTTTGTGGACGGGGTGCCAATCAAATAGGCTGCTTCGTTCTGGATGGTGTCAAGCTTCTTGAGTGTTGTTGGAGCTGCACCCATCCAGGCAAGTGGAAAATATTCCTTCACATTCCTGACATGTGCCTTGTAGACGATGGGCAGGATTTGGGGAGTCAGGAGGTGAGTTACTCACTGCAGAATTCCCAACTTCTGACCTACTCTTGTAGCCACAGTCCTATGCTCTCCAGTATCTCACTGAAGCAACCAATGGACATATCACAATTAACTACTGCGCTTGAGTCACTGCTCTGGGGACTTGAGCCCATAATGCAGACTAACACTCCACTGCAGTACTGAGGGAGTGCTACACTGTTGGAGGTGCCGTTCGGATGATACATTAACCTGCCTTTCCAGGTGGCTGTAAAAGATCCCATGGCACTATTTTGAAGAAGAGCAAAGTTCTTCTCAGTGTCCTGGTCAATATTTATCCCTCAATGCCTATAAAGATTTTCTGGTCATTATCACATTGCTGTTTGTGGGAGCTTGTTGGGTGCAAATTGGCTGCTGTATTTCCCTATATTCCAACAGTGACTAACTTCAAAATGTATTTCATTGGCTGTAAAGCACTTGGGCCAGCTATCCTTGAGCCTAAACATGTTTTCACCCAATATGCCCTTCCATAGGAACCAGAACCTTCTGATCTGCATGATAACAGTGCCACCCCAACTGCACTCTCAGCTGTTTTTTTAAAGCTTTTTAGCAATTTCTTTCCCCGCTTTAAGCTTTCTCTTTCAGACTTGTGCCATTTCCTGGTTGAAATGGTGTGTCAGTGACCAACAGACAAGCACCAACCAATGTCAGTTGTTAAATGTAACCAAAAGGCCATGTGCACATGCCCAGTAACTGCTGGAAATTGAACAGGGATTGGGCATGAGTTATCAGCACATGTATTTTGCTCCTGGGTGCTGCCCCCTAAACCCAGTGTTCCCTTATTAATTTTCTGCATTTCCTAACAAAACCAGAATTGAGACAGTGTGAGACACATGCTTACTCTTTTATGCTGCGTTAGTGTGTTTAAGTACAAGTTGCTCGCTTCTTGCAAATCCATACTCCAAATGTCGCCATTCACTTTTGGCACAATTAATATAGGCCAGATAACAGAAGCGGTACTTGGCTCGTAACTACAATTACTTTTTTTTCAAACTAAATATGCAAAGTCTACTTCCTGTCTAACCAACGCCAATTTTTAATACCAGTTTCGAGTGAGAGCAAAGTCATGCCTCTCTTCAATCCTAATCAGATTAAGAAAGACGTAATGAGTTCTCTTTCAAAAACATTCAAGTAAACATTCTAAGACTATTCAAATCATGGGTTCTTAACTACCATCTTATTATGCTTTCTATAATTGTTTCCTTCCCTGTGCAGAGAATGAGCTCGTCATTTTTTTTTTAACGTACTATTCCAACTTTTTCAACTGCTATTCCAATGTTTCCTACGTTACAACAGTGGCTACACTTCAAAAGCACTGCATTGGCTGTAGAGTCCTTTGAGACATCTGGTGGTTGTGAAAGCTGCTATATAAATGCAAGTCTTTCTTTTTCTTTTTTAACTATTCGTGAACCTATAGGATACCAAAAGTTTTTATAATTCTACATGATAGTACCATCATCATTTTTGGAAATCAGTTTCTGAAGTCACGCTTGGCTGTCATCATTTCAAAAATATAATTTCCTCACTGGGTCAAAGTTACAGTACCAAGACGATGTTCCAGTAAAGGCCCATGTGGGGGCACAAAACCCAGCTGTTGTCCTGCAGCTGAACTCTGCGTCCAGCTCTGACCCTTGATCCCCCACTGACCCCTCCCCCCATACCTCTGACACATGCCTGAATATCTTCTTAAGTGCGTCTCCCTGGAATGGTGATGATAATCACCAGGTAGCACGGGCACTGATGTTATAATGACCAAATCCAGCAGAGGAGTCAACCCTTTGTCACAATCAATCAGCACGCCCTGTCCAGCTGTGTCTTTAAGCCAAAGACGACGGCGGTTTCAAAGAACGGAGCATTAGGGTGGACCCAAAGGGCAAAGAAACATGGCCTTTAATTTTCATTCGCTGGTAGGTGCAGGCACCTTTCACACACTTGGTTCCCACAACTGGTCAGTGCGATAAAAGCTTTCAAGTGGGACTAGAAGCAGTAGAGGAGATTGCTTTTACTTCCTTTCCCCAGCTGATAAAGAAAGTTACATTTGTGCAGGAGGAGAACAGAAGCCCTTTCTTTACTGGCCTCCATTCCCATGCAAACCGAAACAGCCCTAATCAGATGCCAGGGGAGTTCCAGTCCCTCAAGAACAGCTTTGAAGCAGAGTGCATTTTAACTTGGTTGCAGATGTCAATTCTTGGGAACCCAGAGATAAAAATCTCACAAACTAGAACACAACTAGAGCTGCTGACCTACAAAATCAGTGTTAAAAACAAGAAGAGCTGCAGTGGAAACAGAAACCATCTGACGAATAAAACAAACACTGCCAGATTTCCAACATTATAAGGCAGCTGATTTCCAAAAGGATCATTACTTGACTGAACAGCAAGCTGACTTGAACAGAATGTCGCATCATTGGGAGATTAAAAGACATTCGATTGTAGAGTAACACCTCAAAACTCTGACTTGGAATAGGATGATCTCAGAAGCCTTTTACCAGGTAGAAATGTTATACCAAGAAACAGAAATATAGCAGCAATAGGCAAACTGAACCAAGCACCAAACCAAAGTGTGAGCAAAATGTGAGCAACACTGTGGAATGCTGCCCGAGCTAGTTAAGGGGCATCTATTTGGTCTGAGTGGACAGATAAGTTGCCACAATTACTGTGTTGTGCCCTTAATGCTAAACAGGTGCCCATAAAAATTTATCCCTTTACAACCAGGCATGCCCATCCACAACTGAGCTCAACTCTGCCAAAGCAGAAATGCGCTGAAATCATTTATTTCAGTCTTTGGTTAAATTAGCTTCTTAACTCTAAAGGTCGCAAGTTACCAATAACAGATACCATTGAATTTTTTTTCCAATGGGTGGAAAGCAGGATTCAAGCAACATGTAAACTCTGTTGTTTGGAATAATGAAGCCTATGGTCCAATGCGTGGATTGAGTCTCAATGTGAAGCATTGGTGTTACTTTCCACACTGGGAATAAGGCAGACACCAACCAAGAGGTGGGGATCGCAATATGAACCCACCATGAGGCAAGGATCAAAATTACAATTACCACAGCTTGGAAGTGCGAGGAATCAGAGAAATATCCACATGCCAATCTGCCCATGATGGGACCCACGCCTTTCACCAAACCACTCGGGACCTAATGGGATCAATCATGACTGCTGGAAAGCTGTACACCTCTCAGGGTTCAGACCTGGCAGGCAGTTCAACAATATTCCCAATTTTTTTACTTTCTCCTTAAATTCTTCTTTGGCCTCCTCGTCTCGAGAGACAATGGGTAAGCGCCTGGAGGTGGTCAGTGGTTTGTGAAGCAGTGCCTGGAGTGGCTATAAAGGCCAATTCTAGAGTGAAAGACTCTTCCACAGGTGCTGCAGATAAAATTGGTTGTTGGGGCTGTTACACAGTTGGCTCTCCCCTTGCACTTCTGTCTTTTTTCCTGCCAACTGCTAAGTCTCTTCGACCGCCATGCTTTAGCCCCATCTTTATGGCTGTCCGCCAGCTCTAGCAATCGCTGGCAACTGACTCCCTTGACTTGTGATCAATGTCACAGGACTTCATGTCGCGCTAGCAGATGTCTTTAAAGCGGAGACATGAACGGCTGGTGGGTCTGATACCAGTGACGAGCTCGCTGTACAATGCGTCCTTGGGGATCCTGCCATCTTCCATGCGGCTCACATGGCCAAGCCATCTCAAGCAACGCTGGCTCAGTAGGGTGTATATGCTGGGGATGTTGGCCACCTCGAGGACTTGTGTTGGAGATACGGTCCTGCCACCTGATGCCAAGGATTCTCCGGAGGCAGCGAAGGTGAAATGAATTGAGACGTCGCTCTTGGCTGACATACGTTGTCCAGGCCTCGCTGCCGTAGAGCAAGGTACTGAGGACACAGGCTTGATACACTCGGACTTTTGTGTTCCGTGTCAGTGCGCCATTTTCCCACACTCTCTTGGCCAGTCTGGACATAGCAGCGGACGCCTTTCCCATGCGCTTGTTGATTTCTGCATTGAGAGACAGGTTACTGGTGATAATTGAGCCTCGGTAGGTGAACTCTTGAACCACTTCCAGAGCATGGTCGCTGATATTGATGGATAGAGCATTTCTGACGTCCTGTCCCATGATGTTCGTTTTCTTGAGGCTGATGGTTAGGCCAATTTCGTTGCAGGCAGCCGCAATCCTGTCGATAAGTCTCTGCAGACACTCTTCAGTGTGATTTGTTAATGCAGCATCGTCAGCAAAGAGGAGTTCCCTAATGAGGACTTTCCGTACTTTGGTCTTCGCTCTTAAGACGGGCAAGGTTGAACAGCCTGCCCCCTGATATTGTGTGGAGGAAAATTCCTTCTTCTGAAGACTTGAACGCATGTGAGAGCAGCAGGGAGAAGATCTCAAACAGTGTAGGTGCGAGAACACAGCCCTGTTTCACGCCACTTAGGATAGGAAAGGGGTCTGATGAGGCGCCGCTATGCTGAATTGTGCCTTTCATATTGTCATAGAATGAGGTGATGATACTTAGTAGCATTGGTGGACATCTGATCTTTTCTAGTAGTCTGAAGAGACCACGTGTGCTGACGAGGTCAAAGGCTTTGGTGAGATCAATGAAAGCAACGTAGAGCAGCATCTGGTCTCCTGTAGCTGATGAAGGGAGAACAGCATGTCAATGGTGGATCTCTCTGCTCGAAAGCCACACTGTGCCTCAGGGTAGACACGCTCAGCCAGCTTCTGGAGTCTGTTTAAAGCGACTCAAGTGAAGACTTTCCCCACTATGCTGAGCAGGCAGATTCCACGGTATTTGTTGGTCACCGCGGTCACCCTTGTTCTTATAGAGGGTGATGATATTGGCATTGCGCATGTCCTGTGGTACTGCTCCCTCGTCCCAGCACAGGCAAAGCAGTTCGTACAGTGCTGAGAGTATAGCAGGCTTGGCACTCTTGATTATTTCACGGGTAATGCCGTCCTTCCCAGGGGCTTTTCTGCTGGCTAGAGAATCAATGGCATCACTGAGTTCCGATTTTGTTGGCTGTATGTCCAGCTCATCCATGACTGGCAGAGACTGGGCTGCATTGAGGGTGGTATCAGTAACAACATTTTGCCTGGAGTACAGTTCTAGGTAGTGCTCCATCCAGTGGTCTATTTGCTTGCGTTGGTCAGTGATCGTGGCCCCTGATTTAGATTTGAGGGGGGGCGATTTTTTTGATGGTTGGCCCAAAAGCTCTCTTAATGCCATCATACATTCCTCTGATGTTTCCATTGTCAGAGACCAATTGAATATGACTGCATAGGTGTTGTCAGTAGTCATTTGCGCAGCGCCTGGCTGCTTTAAGTGCTACGGATGTTAACTCGCTGGGGGCTTTCTTGTAGTTCAGCAGTGCAATGCGCTTAGCGGCTTTGACAGGTTCCAGCTGTTCAAAGTGAAATAATTTACCCTTGGCAAAATGGTTCCTGCTACAGACTCCAGGGTTCAGGAAAATAGTGGTGGGAGCACTGAGGAAAAGAACTTTTTATTGCCATCCTAAGCATTCTGTTACATTACCAGGCATGTTCATAAGTGTCACCATTACAAAAAAAATCAGGGTGCTCCAAAGCATTTTACAGACAACCCAGAGAAGTACTTTTGAAACGTAGTCACTCTTGTAATGTAGGATACACAGCAACCAATTTACACACAGCAAGCTCCCACAAACAGCAAACTGATAATTACCAGATTATCTGTTTTTAGTGATGGTGGTTGAGGGATAAATCATGGCCTAAAACATCTCTGGAAAACTCTCCTGCTCTTCTTGAAACAATGCTATGGGAGGGCAGACAGAGCCTCGGTTTAATATCTCGTCTGAAAGATGGCACTTCTGACAGTGCAGCACTCTCTCAGTACTGCACTGGAGTGCCATCCAGGGTTATGTGCTCAAGATTCTGGAGGGGACTTGAACCCATGACCTCTAACACAGAGGTGAGAGTGCTGCCTACTGAGCCACAGCTGACATATTTGGTGATGACAGATTTAATGTTTGCAAAAGGAGAAAAGAGGATGCAAAGGAATAACAGGAGAGTGATTAACAAAGCCTGGATTGAAGGAAGAGTTTCCCAGATGGATGCAATCATTTTTGTTGCTCCTAGACTACAAGAGTGGTAATGAGAGTGCAGCCGGGAACTGAGGACTCCCCCAGCACAACCACATGGAAACTACACCCGTGAACCTTTTTTTTCTCTGCCTGGGTCATCCTTCAAAGTCATCCAATCAAGAAAATGCACTTAGGAAACACTGCTCACTGTAACTGAACCAGATTACAGCTACGAGCTACAGACAACAGGTGGCCCATGGGAATACAAACCTCAGGAGTGTTACTGCGTAACAACATAAAGCTTACATAAAGAAAACAGGCAACTCTGAATCCAGGCAGCCCAGTTTGGTTGCTGTGAAGCAGTTATACACTGAGAAATTTGCGACTGCCACAGAAACAGTCTCAAAGGGAAGTTTGCAAGGAAAGGACATTTTTCAGCATGCAAAAAAAAAAGTGGTCAGTAATGACTTTTAACACCATAGCAGCAATTAGATATTTGTTGTTGATAAAAGCACAATCGACATTTCTGAGTTCTAGCTACTATTATGCCATTTTTCTCCAATTTCTTAGTGAATGAAGTACATTTTCAGGCTGACCTTGCTGAGCTGGATACAATCCTATCAAACTTCAGCAAATGGAAGCTGACTTTCGGACTATACAGTTCACGTAGAATGCAAACTTCACGCTGTAGTTAGTGACCCATTCCACTGAGCTGCAAATTAACAATGAGGGTCAGGGCAAACCATAAGCTCTCTTGTTTTATTAACACTCAATTACAGCAAAAGAAAATTCCAAGATTGAAAATTTGCATGCTGTTTAAATATTGCGCACACGCCATCTACAAATTTTTTGCAAAATGGAAATGGTTGCATATAGTTCTGTTAAGTGCACAATAAACAGGGTGCAACAGGAGTAATAATGTTGCTTCAAAGTGATCCAGTTTCCACTGGTGATACTATTTTTACCTTAGCTCACTGCAGGTTTTAAATATGTTTGAGAGAATTTATTTAGGGAAAGAGCAGCGGAAACGAACACCAGCATTCTCAGTGGTATATCAATGTTAATGCAAATGCACAAAGCATTTTTAACTGCGGTGTCTTACGCTGCAGAATATTCATAATGCTCTCCAGCTGAAGATATGCGAGTATTATAGACAAGTCATAATTGGTGGCCAATTCACACAAAAACAGAGGACAATGCTCAATGGTTGCAGTTTTAGTTAGGTGGAGTGAACCCAAGCCCTCTGTTTATATATTTCTTAACAATCCTGGGAAAGACATTAAAAAGTAGAACTTCTAACTGTATGGAGGATTCCCCAAGTGGGAAAGCAGTGTGGGAATGTCCTAAAATGGTCGAAAGAAAAGGAAGACCTGTTGCAACTAGACATGGCCCTAAGCTCTGGAATTCCCTCCCTAAACCTCTCCATCTCTCCTCCTTTAAAGACAGCAGTGCAGACATGATGGGCTGAATGGCCTCCCTCTGTGCCATACTTTTTCTATGGTTTTTCTATGGTTCTACTCCTTAGAATCTCTTTTTCCAAGCTTTTGGTCATCTGTTCTAATATTTCCTTATCTGGCTAGGTGGCAAATTTTGTCTGATAACACTGCTGCGAATCATTTATCGTTTTACTACATTAAAGACGCTATATAAATGTAAGTTGTTGTTGCTGCAAACTTTTAGTTAATGATTAAGGTCAGCACATCTCATCAATAGATTAGTAGAAAAACTGACGATTTCTGTTCTTTCTTCATTTTGGCAGCTATGTGAATTCAGAACGGACATCTAAAATGGGCTATTTTAAGATATTTTATATTCAGATATTTTAATGCAATTTATATTCTTGGTTAATTATTCATTTGAGAATCATCTCTCATGATCAAGACTGGATGACTCAAGCACAAATAATTAAAACTAGAACTAAGGATCATTTAGCTGAAAAATGACAGTCAGTGTAGCTCACATCAAATGTAAGAAAAGCACATTCATCAAAGCTGACTGCCCAAAATGTATGAGGCAAAAGTTAAACTGGACTGGTGAACTGTGAGGGATGGGGAAACCTTCAACCAGAATCCTGCACTGAGTATGTAAGACATACTGCACGCTCAGTGAAGCGTGGAGTATCTTGAATTCAGAGATTACCTAGAGCGTGCAAACTGCTCATTTGAGTGGTTATTACAACCATTACAAATAAAACCCTTTTTTTTTTTAAATTGGAGAAAATACAAGGTATAATTTTATTCATTAAAATACAATTTTTAAAAAAAAACACAGCAAGGCTTTTAGTCATCAACTAAAGGCACAGTCCTTCCAACAGGATCAAAGGACTTAAAATCACATAGTATTTAGCAAGCAAGTCACAAATAGAATTTAACTGTGCTGATATGATTTTTGCAATTATCAAACTTTGTTTGACAACGTTCCTGTGAAGCATCTTTGGATGTTTTACCCTGTTAAAGGCACGATATACATGGAACCTTTTCATGTATTACAAGACATATTTGGCCTGTTGAACTTTTTCTTCTCGTGTCATACGCCATTCTGCAGTTGAACGGGCATCCGGGTGACCTGTGCATACACTCTGCTGACAGTGTTCTTGAAACGACCACTGTCAGAATGACAACTGTAAGCATCCTATATCAGCTCAGCCCCTGGCAGGGAGAAATTTGCTTTCTGCTTGAGTCAGGGATCTGCAGTCGAGTGTCCGCTCAAACCAATGTCCCAGTTCTATGGCCGAGCTTATCAAAGTATGAATCTTTCTGCAGGGTTTCATACTAGCACACAACTTAAGAGTGGATTAGGAGTTTAATAACTGGGTGGGCAACAGATGAATGAACATCTATAAAATGGCTTGAATTCTAAACATCCGTTAAGTCTGTGACTCATCATGAAGCCCAGAAAAAGTTCACCTGTCAGCATTTAGTCTGCTCGAAATACATGAAATCCTAGATGCAGAGCAGGTTAGTTGGCTTCTGAAAGAGAGAAGGGTTAAGGGATTTGACAACATGAAGTGCTCTCTTTCTAACCCTGAACTAAGTCTACCCTGCATTTGGTTGCCCTTTCTCATTTCCAGCATTTACATTTATTTTAAGCTCAGTTTTAATCGATTAGTTTTAATTCACCCTCATAGCTCAGCTACATGTCAGTATTGTTTGAGATCTGGAAAAACACCTGCAATTTTTTCATAACTTTATTAACATTCAAAAAAGTGTTGGACAAATACTGGAAAAGGAACAATTAAAGGGCTATAGGGAAAGAGCAGGGGTAAGTGGTTCTAAATGGATAGCTTGACCAAAGAGCTGGCACAGACACGATGGACTGAATGGCCCCCATTCTTTGCCTTGTGTTTCAATGATTTCAACAGAACACAAACACACATGGAGTCACTTAAAGCACATGCACTTCATATAAATGGTGAATATTTGAGAATATTCAGTCTGCACACAGCCCATTTACTGTTCAAAGGCCAGCCCTCAACTATCCTCAAGTCCTTGCTGAATATTTGCTATGTGTTAGCAAATACCTGGCAGGTAGTTTACCTCCACTTTGAATACAGTCTTATATTAAAGTGAAACCTTAAGAAACAAATCCCATAATCTATTCCTCAAAAGAGAACTACAGGCTCCCAGATGGTTCTCGCTAAGTTATATTCCCTCGAGTTTCCTCACCCAAGGTTCAATCCCTGCTTCGTGGCCAAGTCTGCTGATTTCAACCAAGCTAGCAGTGGAGACTGAATATTTGGTACCAGTATGCCAGGAGCAGGGAAGTCAAACCATAGTGGCAAAACCCTGCTGGAACTCCACATGCAATCATACCAGGCAAGGCCAGGACCAGAAAGAAAAATATGGCAATCTGAAATGCAAAAAACCCACAGAAATGCCATAAACAGCAGCTCTGGCAGCATCTATGGAGACAGGAGAGGTCGGGCTAATGTTTCAGGTGGATGACCCTTTGTCAGATCCGATATGGGGAGAAGGCGGAGGAATGGCACAAAGTGAATTGCGCATTCGCAGAGCCAGTGCAGACACGATGAGCCGAATGGCCTCCTCCTGTGCTGGAACAATTCTGAGATTCTGTGAATTCAGCTCGCCAAGAGAGGTGAGGATCAGGCTCAGCTGCACAGCTCCCATGGTCAAATAGTCCATCAGCGTCATGGCTCACATTAGGAGTTGCCACTTGGGCAAAGTGCTGGAGCGGCAGATCCTGGCGAGGAGACAACAATCTCAAGGAGGGGAAGAAAGAAGATTTACATAGTATTAACAGCACAGAAACAGGTCATTCGGCCCAACTGGTCCATGCCTGTGTTCATGCTCCACTCAAGCCTCTTCCCATCCCTCTTCATCTCACCCTGTCAGATAATCTTCTATTCCTTCCTCATGTGTTTATCTAACTCCCCCTTAAGTATAGCTATTCTATTCTCTTCAACCACTACTTGTAGTAGGGAGTTCCACATTCTCATCACTCTCTGGATTTATTAGTAAAGATCTTATATTTATGGTCCCTAATTTTGGTCTCACACCTTCCGTACATCTACCCTATCAAATCCTTTCATAATTTTAAAGACCTCCATCAGCTCACCCCACAGCCTTCACTTTTCTAGAGAAAGGAGTTCCAGCATGTTCAGCACTTCCTGACAATTCCCTCAAAGAAAGTGGGTACAAATATGTACGGGCAGAACACTACTACAAAAGCAATCAAATGTTATATACGCAAGTACTACACACTTTCCCCATTAAATTTAGCCACTGTATAAGTTTTATATTGTAAAATGCCACCACAATGTTATTTCAGGGTGATGAAAGCCCTTAAATCTAATGACTGAGTTTAATTATGCACCTGTCAGCTGTGCTAATGGGAGTGAAGGATGTACAATGGAGCAGCCCATGGACCACTGAGCTTTTGTTTTTCAGGCACTATCCTAATGCCCAGCTCTTGAGTTTCCTGGGCACGACCGTTTCCCATGAGTTGGGCGGTTACGTGCTGTCAGTTAACAAGATATCGTAAAAATGTAGTTAACTTCCCATCCACTGAGCCATGACATTTTGTTGAAAATTGTTTCCTTTGGATGAGTTAGATTGTCAAATCCCTTTAGATAATTCCAGTCTCCCACGTAACTGAAGACATTTTGACAAAACAGTGCAGTAAGTTAATTTCACATTCGAATTCATGCCAACATATTGAAGTATAGTCTTCATGGCAAAATGTTGGCAAAAATTTGAGAGTAGGGAAAGGAAGAGCAAGAAATTAGTTATATCGTAAAAACTTCACATACAACAGGATGGCGTGTTGCAAATGCACTGATAAATCCTCAGTAATCTATCGGCCCCTCCTGTTTCTCATCTACATGTTGCCCCTAAGCAACATCATCCAAAAACATGACATTAGGTTTCAATCTGATCATCTGTCTTGACCCCTCCACTTCTTCTGTGTTGTCATGTCACCTGTCAGACATTCAGTCCTGGACAAGGCTGCAATTTCAACTAGTTAAATATTGGGAAAATTGAAGCGATTGACTTTGGCCCCAGTCGCCAATTTCGCTCCCTCACCATCAATTCCAATCCACCCAACTCTGACCCCCATACCACCCCACCCATCCCACCCCAGCCACTGTCTCAGGCTGAACCAGACCGTTCTCAACATCAGTGTCCTATTTAACCCTGAGATGAGCTTCTGACCCCACATCCTCTCCATGACCAAGCTTGCCTCCTTCCACTTCTGTAGTATCACCCATTTACACCCCTGCCTCAGCTTTTCTGCTGCTGAAAGCACATGGTGGGAAGGGGGATGGGACAGGACTCTTAACATCCCACGAGAGAGAGGGAGGGGAGACTGGACTCAAACCCCACGAATGAGGGCAAACTGTTCCAACATTGACTCACTTTGGGAAAACTGAACAATTCAAAAGAAAAACCTCAAATTTGCCCAGACCACCCTCTAATCACACCAACGACTTACTGCCCTTTTCATGCTCCCAGTGTGCCACTCACCAGTACAAACTCCAAAATCAATTTGCTCCTAGTTTTGAGCACATGAAACAAAGCTCCAACTGAGCTCTGGAATTCCTGAACCAACCAGGATACACTTTCTAAGAGCGAAACAGAAAATCGCAAGTGAAATCACAGGAAGTCCCTCAGTAATGCATGCATTCAATTTTAGATCTATTTAAAATATTATTAGGGAAAAGAATGGATTCTTGGTATGGGCTGAAAACCCAGGTGATCAATATTGCCGCTAAGCTGCGTGGGTGCACAGCTGTGCAGCAGCCTGGAAGGTACCAAGCAGGGCTCGTTCCACGTTAACCACCCTGCGTCAAGGCTGTGCAAAAAATATCAAGCGACCACCCATTGAAAAAGCTGCGAACATTTAAATTTTAAAGGGAACATTGTTTTTCAGTACTACATATTCCCTAATGTACTTCTTCAGAAAAAGCAATGCTAACGATATACAAATGCATGACTTCTTCAGCTAAATAACTGCCTATCAAGCCATCCAGATGATAGCAGTAGCAGTCAAGCAAGATCTCACCCATCCATATATAAGCCCCATTTGAGAACTATTACAATCCTGTGAGCGACTGACACTAGTATATTCTCATTCTTTATGGTGTGCCACTAATCCCTGATTTACAGTCATGAGCATGGATTCAATTTAATATAATATCAGTAATAATGAAGTCCTTATGTTGATAGAACAGATTGGTTTATGATGAGTTTAATCATTATGATTACACAACAACTGACAAAGGCTCTGTCGTGCTTAACTCAGTATGCATATTTTAAATGATGTACTGTGATTAGTGCAGCAACCTGGCAAATGCTAAATCTTTTCTATTCTTCAAACTGGAACACGGAGGAAACAAATTGCCAATCCGGTCAAGCAGCTGCCCTGCGGGTAAAGCATAGTCACATCCTCACAAATCATTGTCGCCATATTGTAACTTATCTAGTTGACGTTGCATTAAGCTAAACCTGATACCATTTCACTGTCTCTTAGTTCCCCAAAAAGAGTGAAAAGGGATCAAGTGTTAATGTGATCTCTTTCAAGTAGCATGGAAAACTATGACATCATATTCTGAAATAAATCGCAATGTGGTAGAAAGTAGGAGTTTTGTAAAGTAGCGATACCCTAAACACAATCCAAACAAATCAATAACTCTTCAAAATTGCTGAAATGAACAATGTACAAATGCAATGGTCACCTTTAAGACCATCTTGCATAGCACCTTAAAATTAATCTGCAGAAATCAGCGGAAGTAAACATTTCAATCCAACTGAAAGGGGGAAATATTTGGAGCCTATTAAATTTTGAGCTCCCTCGTGGACTCTGACATGAATTGTTGAAAAGGCAAAAGTTTTGTTATTTTCATGAAGGATTTCAGTTTCCTTGCACCAGCTGAATAATGAACATCTGTCACAGCAATTAGAGTGTACTGCTGCCAAAGTGAGTTCAACTTCAAAACTAAACAAATCAACAACCACTGAAGATAAATGCAACTTATCTTCACATGCGTGCACCCTTCAGGCTGACTATACAGACGAGCTTCATTAAGCCTATGAGTTACCATCAAAAGATCCCGTTCAGAGTGCAATGGCAAATACGCTTTCAACAGGTTTCACCAATTTTCTTTTTTTCCAAAAATATAATTTATTCATAAAAATTTTCAACAAATACATAAAACAGTTGAAATTTGACATTTCGGAAAGTGCAATAGAGATCAGATTCTGTCGATACAGAACATGAAGTGCCTCACAACTCTTGTCATTCCATTTTATATGCAATGTACATTTGCATTACACAGTAAAAACATTGTTGGTGCATACAGCCCGAGGGGTTTTACATAGGTTCCAGCCCCTTGGTATACGATGACGGGAGGACCTTACACAGTGGCCTTTCCCCTGCTACCCCAAGCTTTAGTGCGCTCCTTAGCACATAGTCCTGGACCCGAGAATGTGTCAGTCTGCAACACTGTCATGGACAACTCTTTGCACTGGAAGACCCAATTTTCATCACTCTACCATGGTGGCCGTGCCTTCAATTGCCGAGGTCTTGTGCTCTGCAATTCCGTCCAAAAACCTCTCCTTCCTCCTTTAAGTCCCTCCTTAAAATCACATCTCCTTAACCAAGCTTTTGGTCACCTATCCTAATATCTCTATGTGGCCTGGTATCAAATTTTGTTTGGTAACACTCCGGTGAAGCACTTTGGGATGTTTTTACTACGTGAATGCTGCTTTGTAAATGCAAGTTGCCGTTGTATGTAGAATCTTACAGCACAGATGGAAATCATTCAGCTCATCATGCATCTGCTGCCTCTTTGAAAGTGCTATCCTATTGGTCTGACTCTCCTGCTCCTTCCTTATAGCCCTACAAATTTGTGTTTTCCAAGCATTTATCCAGTTCCCTTTTAAAAGTTACTACTGAATCAGCTTCCACCGCCCTTTCAGCCAGCACATTCCGATCACACCTCACTGCATTAAAAAAAAATCTCCCCATCTCCCCCTCTCGTTCTCTTGCCGATTATCTTAAATCTGTGTCCTCTGGTTACTGACCCTCCTGCCATTGGAAACGGTTCCTCCTTATTTATTCTATCGAAAGCCTTCACAATTCTCAACACCTCTATTAAATCTCCCCTTAATCTCTGCCCTAAGGAAAACTATGCCAGCTTCCTTAACCTCTCCACATAACTGAGGCCCTTCAGCCCTGGTACCATTCTAGTAAATCTCCTCTGTACCCTTTCCAGGGCCTTAACATTCTTCCTAAAGTCTGGTGCCACAATTGGACCCAATATTCCAGCTGATGCCTAACCATTGATTTATAAAGCATCCTTGCTTTTGTACTCTGTCTCAATTTATAAAGCTCATGATCCCATTTTTTTTTTTAAACAGCCTTATCAACTTGGCCTGCCACCTTCAGAGATCTGTGTATGTGCACCCTCAGATCTCTGTTCCAGCAACCCCTTTAAAATTTGACTTTTCAGCTTATCTTGCTTCTCCTCATTCTTCCTTCCAAAGTGCATCACTTCATACTTATCTGCATTAAATTTTATCTACCAAGTGTCTTCCCCTTTCACTAATCTGTCTATGTTCTCCTGAAGTCTGTTACTATCATTGTCACTGCTTGGTACATTCTGTAAACTTTGAAATTGTGCCCTTCATACCCAAGTCCAGGTCATTACTTGACAAAAAATGTATACGTCCATCCAGTCTCTGGATCTGGACATGTCAAAGGCACACTAGGCCCAGTCGACCCTGAAACATCCTCCTCACTAACATCTGGGGGCCTGGTGCCAGAATTGGGAGAGCTGTCCCACAGACTAGTCAAGCAACAGCCTGACATAGTCATACTCTCAGAATCATATCTTCCAGCCAATGTTCCAGACTCCTCCATCACTAACCATGGGTATGTCCTGTCCTACCAGCAGGACAGACCCGCCAGAGGTGGCAGCACAGTGATATATAGTCGGGAGGGAATAACCCTAGGAGTCCTCAACACTGGCCTTGGGGTGCAAGTACATAGCTCCCTGAAAGTGGCAACACAGGTAGACAGGGTGGTGAAGAAGGCATATGGCATGCTTGCCTTCATCGGCCGAGACACTGAGTACAAGAGTTGGGACGTCATGTTACAGTTGTACATAACATTGGTTAGGTCGCATTTGGAGTACTGTGTGCAGTTCTGGTCGCCTCACTACAGGAAAGATGTGATTAAGCTAGAGAGGGTGCAGAAAAGATTCATAAGGATGTTGCCTGGTTTGGAGGGCTTGAGTTATAAAGAGAGATTGGATAGGCTGGGTCTGTTTTCCCTGGAGCGAGGGAGGCTGAGAGGGGACATGATAGAGGTATATAAAATTATGAGAGGCATAGATAGGGTAGATAGCCAGAGTCTGTTTCCCATGGTAGGGCTGACTAAAACTAGACGGCGTAGATTTAAGGTGAGAGGGAGGAGGTTTAAAGGGGATCAAAGGGGTAAATTTTTCACACAAAGAATAGTGGGTATCTGGAATGAGCTGCCAGAGGTGGTGGTGGAGGCAGGAACAGTAGCAACATTTAAGAGGCATCTGGACAGGTAGTTGAATGAGCAAGGCATAGAGGGTTATGGAATTAATGCAGGCAGGTGGGATTAGTATAGATAGGCATTATGGTCGGCATGGACGCGGTGAGCCGAAGGGCCTGTTTCTATGCTGTACGACTCTATGACTCTGGACCCCATGAAGTCTCATGGCATCAGGTCAAACATGGGCAAGGAAACCTCCTGCTGATTACTACCTACCACCCCCCAAAAGCCTCCCCCCCCCCACTCCTCAGCTGATGAATCAGTTACTTCCCCCATATTGAACACCAATTGGAAGAAGCATGGAGGGTAGCAAGGGCACAGAATGTACTCTGGGTGGGGCATTTCAATATCCACCAACATAAGTAGCTCATTGGCACCATTGCTGACTGAGTCCTGAAAGACATTTCTGCCAGTCTCAGCCTGCAGCAAGTGGTGAGGGAACCAACGAGTGAAATACCTATTTGACCTCATCATCACCAATCTACCTGTCGTAGATGCATCTGTCCATGACAGTATTGATAGGAATGAGCACAGCATGGTCCTGTGGAGACCAAGTCCGATCTTCATACAGAGGACACCCTCCACTGTGTTATGTGGTATTGCCACCATGTTAGATGGGATAGATTCAGAACAAATCCAGCAGCTCAAAACTGGGCATCCATGAGGTGCTGTGGGCCATCAGCAGCAGCAGCAGGATTGTATTTAACCATAATCTGTAACCTCATGGCACGGCATATCCCTCACTCTACTATTACCATTAAACTAGGCGACCAACCCTGGTTCCATGAGGAATGTGGAAGAGCATGCCAGGTGCAGCACCAAGCTTACTGAAAAAAGAGGGACCAACCTGGTGAAGCTACAACACAGAACTACATGCATGCCAAACAATGGAAACAGCATGCAATAGACAGAGCTAAGCGATCCCACACCCAACAGATCAAAGCTCTGCAGTCCTGCCACACCCAGGCATGAATAATGGTGGACAATTAAACAACTAATAGGAGAAGGCTCCATCAACATTCCCATCATAAATGGTGGTGTTGCCCAGCACGCGAGTGCAAAGGACAAGACTGAGCATTTGCATCCATCTTCAGCCAGAAGTGCCGAGTGGACGATCCATCTCGGCCTCCTCCTGAGGTCCCCAGCATCATGTAATATCTCCAAATTTGCAGATGACACAAAACTGGGGGAGGGTGAGTTGTGAGGAGGATGCAGAGAGGCTTCAGGGTGATTTGGACAAGTTGAGTGAGTGGGCAGCTGCATAGCAGATGCAGTATAATGTGGATAAATGTGAGGTTATCCACTTTGGTAGCAAAAACAGGAAGGCAGATTATCTGAATGGCTATAAACCGAGAGAGGGGAATATGCAGCGAGACCTGGGTGTTCTCGTACACACGTCGCTGAAGGTAAGCATGCAGGTCCAACAGGCAGTAAAAAAGACAAATTGTATGTTGGTCTTCATAGTGAGACAATTCACGTACAGGAGCAGGGATGTCTTGCTGCAATTATACACGGCCTTGGTGAGGCCACACCTGGAATATTGTGCGCAGTTTTGGTCTCCTTATCTGAGGAAGGATGTTCTTGCTATAGAGGGAGTGCAGCGAAGGTTTACCAGACTGATTCCTGGGATGGCGGGACTGACGTATGAGGAGAGATTGAGTCAGTTAGGATTATATTCGCTGGAGTTCAGAAGAGTGAGGGGGGGATCTCATAGAAACCTATAAAATTCTAACAGGACTTGACAGGGTAGATGCAGGAAGGATGTTCCCGATGGTGGGGGAGTCCAGAACCAGGGGTCATAGTCTAAGGATACGGGGTAAACCTTTCAGGGCTGAGATGAGGAGAAATTTCTTCACCCAGAGAGTGGTGAGTCTGTGGAATTTGCTACTACAGAAAGCAGTTGAGGCCAAAACATTGTACGTTTTCAAGGAGGAGTTAGATATAGCTCTTGGGTCTAAAGGGATCAAAGTGTATGGGACGAAAGTGGGAACAGGTTACTGAGTTGGATGATCAGCCATGATCATAATGAATGGTGGAACAGGCTCGAAGGGCTGAATGGCCTACTCCTGCTCCTATTTTCCATGTTTCTATCACAGATGCCAGGCTTAAACAATTCGATTCACTCCACGTGATATCAAGAAACGACTGAAGGCACTGGATACAGCAAAGGCTATGGGCCCTGACAATGACTGGAATGCTGAATACTTGTGCTCCAGAACTAGCCGCACCCCTAGCCAAGCTGTTCCAGTACAGCTACAACACTGGCATCTACCCAACAATGTGGAAAATTGCCCAGGTATGTCCTGTCCACAATAAATAGGACAAATGCAAACCAGAAAATTACCACCCCATCAGTCTACTCTCGATCATCAGCAAAGTAATGGAAGGTGCCGTCAACAGGGCTATCAAGCGGCACTTACTCAGCAATAACCTGCTCATCAATGCACAATGTGGGTTCCACTAGGATCGCTCAACTCTAGACCTCATTACAGCCTTGCCCCAAAGAGCTGAACTCAAGAGGTGAGGTGAGAGTGACCATCCTTGATATCAAGGCACCATTTGACCGAGTGTGGCATCAAGGAGCCCTTGCAAATTTAGAGTCAAAGGGAATGAGATGGAAAACCTTCCACTGGCTGGAGCCATACCTAGCACAAAGGAAGATGGTTGTGGTTGTTGGAGGTCAATCACCTCAGCTGCAGGACATCACGACTAGAGTTCCTCAGGGTAGTGTCCTAGGCCTAACCATCTTCAGCTGCTTCATCAATTACCTTCCTTCCATCATAAGGTCAGAGATGGGTTGTTTGCCGATGATTGCACAGTGCTCAGTTCCATTTGCAATACCTCAGATATTGAAGCAGTATGTGCTTGCATGCAGTAAGACCTGGACAACATTCAGGCTTGGGCTGAAAAGTGGCAAATAACACGTGCCAAGTAATGACCATCTTCCCTTGACATTCAATGGCATTACCAACACTGAATTCCCCCACCATCAACATCCTAGAGGTCACCATTAACCAGAAACTTAACTGGACCAGCCACATAATTATAGTGGCTACAAGAGCAGGTCGGAGTCTAGGTATTCTGTGGCGAGTAACTCACCTTCTGACTCCTGAAAACAGTTTCATTATCTAAAAGGCACAAGTCAGGAGTGTGATGGAATACTCCCCACTTGCCTGGATGGGTGTAGCTCCAACAACATTCCAGTAGCATGGCGCCATCCAGGACAAAGCAGCCACTTGATCAGCAACCCATCCACTACTTTACGCATTCATTCCCTCCACTACCAGCGCACAGTGTCTGCAATCTGTACCATAAACAAGATACACTGCAACAACTCACCAAGATTTCTTTGACAGCACTTTCCAAGCCCGCGACCTCTACCACCTAGAAGGACAAGGGCTGCAGGCGCATGGGAACACCACCACCTCCAAGTCACACACCATCCTGACTTGGAAATAGATCACCATTCTTTCATCAGTACTGGGTTATAATGATGGAACTCCCACCCTAACTGCTCTGTGGGCGCACCTTCACCACACAGACTGCAGCGGTTCAAGAAGGTGACTCACCGCTACCTTCTCAAAGGCGATTAGGGGTGGGCAACAAATGTCAACAATTTGTGTATTAAAAATTTCAGGAGACAATGCATTTTTCATTTCATCAGACTTTCTAGAAGTTAAAAACAATTCTGGTTGCCAGAACAGAGAAATTCTCAGTAATCATGTTATATCATGCAAAAATACATCTTCCGCCAACACACACAGACAAAAAAAAAGAGCATTTTACATTAATCTTGTGTGCATGGTTCCCATATGTTTGTTCTCAGGAAACAATATTAGTTTGAGATGCAAAGCAACGTTGCTGGATTTAAGGACATCTGGACATAACACAAAAGCCAAGACCCATAAGAATCTAATACAAAAGCAAAACACTGCGGATGCTGGAAATCTAAAGTCAAAACAGAAAATGGTGGAAATACTCAGCAGGTCTGGCCTGGCAGCATCTGTGGAGAGAGGTGAAAGGTTATCGACCTGAAACGTTAGCTCTGCCTCTCTCTCCACGGATGCTGGCAGACCTGCTGAGTATTTCCAGTATTTTCTTTTTCTATCCCATAAGAATCTTGCCATCGTTTTTCTTTGGTAACCTCACTAACTGCAATAATTCTAATACATCGATGGCAAAGTGATAGAGGCCACATATGATTTCTGGAGAGCTGTTGAAAAGAAACTAAGATTGTGAAACTTTCTGCACTGTTAAAGGTGCAACCCACGTCAATATACTATTTCATCAACTCCATATGTCAAAAATCCATTCGTCGTAGCACCTAATATCAACACATTAGCACAAACTGAACATTCTCTTTTTGGAAAACCTTCTTTCAAGCATATTTGCTTACAGTATTCTAGTGGTTATTATACTGGACTAGCTAACTCCAAGGTTGTAAATTAAAGTCCTACCATGTAAGTTGCAAAACTGAATTCAAGATATCTGGTCAAAATGACCAAGACAACTGGAGTTCTTCTTGAACAGCTATTCTCTTGTATGCTTGAAGCAAAAAACAGCGAGTAGTTAATTATAAAAGCGGAATGGAGTGTTTTATAGTTATGTGATTAGTCTAGCAAGCATTCCAATAATTCAGGTGTACACAACTGTTCAAAGATTCAACAAATGTGTTTTGGGGTCTGAGGACAAAATTGAGAGATGTACATGAATAAAACCAAATTACAAAAGTGGATGTCACAGATACACAAAACTAGGTAAGCCTATCCATTAGCGAGCTCGTGAAGTGACACAATCCGCTTTCAGAACATGCATTAACCTCTGAAGAATGCATTGTCATTTCGTTATGTACATTGTGTATTTTGAAAGGGTTTGCTAATGGAATGATCTGCCCACCAACCACATACATTAGTGCCATGCAGAACCCTAAACTGCTCCAACAATGCTGGTAAATTTAACAGGAATGCAAGTTTTCTACAATGCTGTAATTAATGCAGTCCGACACCCGAATGTAAACAATTAACACACTGCTGAAATATTGGACTACTGCATACCCGCTAGCACTTCCACGTTTTATTGCAGAGACCTCAACTATGCACACTCTGGAGAGCCAGACATTCACAGCCTAAGAGGGAAGGCACAAGTGAGCCAAAGCCAACCCTGGATTTTACAGTGGTGGAAGCCCTCACACAACACCCAACAAATTTCTCGCAAGCGATGCTACATGCTGAAACCAAACTGCTCCAACCCATCCCATCACCCAGGAAAATCTCCTTTTGCCATCTCACTTGTACACTGCCCACCATGTTCAAAGTTCTTGATCGCTTTCTAATATAAAAGCAAAATACTGCGGATGCTGGAAATCTGAAATAAAAACAAAGTGCTGGAAATCCTCAGCAGGTCTGGCAGCATCCGTGGAGAGAGAAACAGAGTTAACATTTCAGGTCAGTGACCTTTCATCTGCTGAAAGGTCACAACCCTGAAACACCACCTCCTCTGATCTCCTTCTGCATAGTTAGGCCATCATCTCAACTAAGTTCAACCAAAATTTGACTGAGGCAAACCTGATGAAATTAATGTGTAGCGTTATTTTCTTACTCACCTGATAAGCTTTGTTGATCTGTGTAGCTGCCCAAGTAGCATACTTCATATTGTCCTTTTTCATTTTTGCATTAGCTTTAGGGTTAGACGCAATATGACTTGCAGACTGTGAAGGAAAGGGCAAAGAGAAAAATCATTTCAACTTCTCCCGCATTGGGTGCTAACTTTGCAAAATAGCATTTCCCATTTTTACTAGACTGGAGTACACCTCAGCAGAAGTTAAGAGCGGATTTGCATTCACTCACAAAACAGACCACAGGAATGTTTAAAACTAGCAGCACCAAGAATCTAATGCACTGAAAAGCCCTGAGTGGAAAAACCTTTCAGAATGCTCTAACAGCATCAAATTACTGTTTAGTGCAAAAGGAAATGTGCATTATGCCAAAGAAATAAAGGGGACAAATTCTGACAGACTGCTTCTTCCAACTCTTCAACTCGTGGAGAGACTAGAGAAGTTGGGGCTGCTCTCCTTAGAGTGGAAAAGGTAAAGGAGAGATTTAATAGAGGTGTTCACAATGATGTCAAATTCTTAAGAGTAGATGGGGAGAAACTGTTTTCAGTGACAGAAGGACCAGTAGAGGTATGTAACCAGAGGACACCGATTTAAGACAATTGGCAAAAGCAAAAAGTTTTTTCACACAGCAAGTTGTGATGATCTGGAATGTACTGACTGAAAGGGCGGTGGAAGCAGATTCAACAGTAACTTCAAAAGGAAATTGGATAATTAGTTGAAAAGGAAAAATTGCAAGGCTATGGGGAAAGAGCAGAGGATAGTTCTTTCAGAGTGCCAGCACATGCACAATGGATTGAATGGCCTCCTAATGTGCTATATTTTTCTATGATTCTCTAGTCATGGTTACAATGGTCAGGAATGAAAAGCAATTTAACTTCTCCACTGAATTACTACATGATCTTACTGGAGAAGCTTCCATCAACGTGCTCCAGCTTACCATGTAAAGCCCAAACAAAGCACGCATGTTCCTGTTGTTTAGTTTCAGTGCCTGAGAAAAATATTTCCGAGAGATTTCCAAGTTTTCCAGTCCACCTTGGGTGTATTTCACCTGTAAGGCACAGAGGTTTACAAGAATAAAAGAGCATCAAAGCTGGATTTCAGTGCAGTGTGAAGCCACGCACAGTGTTCTTGGATTAGAAGCGTACAGCTTCTGCTTAGCTATTCACATTGTCTTACAAAATCTGAAGCGCCTACTTATAAACCAGTTAGAGCAACTTCGGGATGGTTTTGGTGACATAGGTTTTACATCACAGGAACAGTCCATTCAGCACAACTGGTCTTTGCTGGTGTTTATGCTACACAGCACCCTCCTCTCAACCCTACTTCATCTCAGCCTATCCACATAACCTTCTCTCACTTTCTCACTCATGTTTAGCTAGCTGCCCCTTAGTGACTCCATAGTGAGTTCAACATTCTCAGCACGCTCCTGAGTAAAGAAGTTTCTCCTGAATTCCTTATTGGATTTAGCAATGACTATTTGATCATAATTACGGACGTCACTGCTGGGAGGTGAATATTTTTCTGTCTTTCTGTACCCAGCCTAAAGTCAAGCATTTTCGTGTCTGGTATATTATGGTTGGTTGTATGCTCTCTTCTACCACAATAATGTGTCATAACTACAGCCTCAGAGAAACACAACATATGCTGCACAACATCTCCATAACTGGATTGAGGATGCCATAGTTAATTGCAAGAACAGAAAAAAAAAGCTACACACGTTCAGTCTGCTATTCCATCTCTAACTTTTTCCAGTTCTGATGAAAGATCATCAACCTGAAACATTATCTTTGCAGTTGCTGCCTGACCTACTGAGTATTTCAAGCATTTTCTGTTTTTATGTCTTCCAGAAGAATGTTACTATTTTCCTCATTGTTTAGTAAATTTCTGAGTTTCATGTCATCTGTAAACTGTGAAACAGAAACGCACAGCCAATTTGTGTACAGTGTTACGATTGAGGTGGGAACAATGCACTGTCAATTCAATCCCATTGCTCCACAGGTCACAGCATATTATTAAAAGTTTCCCACCTACCGGAAATTAGCCAAATTAAACACATTATTAATCCCCAGAATAAAACGATACCAAACCAGGTATTGTTAAACAACAACAAATTAGTGATTTATTAATAAATTAACTCTTAAACAATACTGAGATAAATCTATTCCTGAAAAGACTTCATAACTTCTTATTCCTCCTAATCCTCACACATACACACATATATTCAAAAACCAACAGTTAACTGGTCCCAAAATAATGTTCTCAATTAGATCTGTTTCTTAGGAATAATAAAGCAAATGGATTGTCCGTCTTGGTGGGTTACGTTCCCGATTCGGTGAGGTGTCCTAGAATCGAATAGTCAGTTGCCACTCGATGTCTCCAGGCGCGTTTGATGAACAGTCTGTAATGGATAGGCGTTCACAGTACTTCAGCTGCAGTAAGCATCACACAGATCTTTCAACAAGGAGTATAACAACAGGCCTGTTTAGATTTTGAATTAGTAGTCTATCAGTAGAAACTTTACTGAGTTTCCAGAACTCCCAGAAACACGAAAAGCAACAGAAAGTCGCTTGTGAGGCAGAGACTTCTTAGAGACTGGATATAAAAAAAAGGAATTTGCTACCTCCAATAATGCAAAGATTCCTTCCCAGGAGTCTTTTCCTCTTTAGGCAAAACACAGCCTGTATGCCAACGTAGATTTTCTGCTGAGAGAGACAAGTTCTTCCTTCCTTCAGGAGAGCACGCTTCGCTGGTCTGCCAGCTCAAACCGGTTTCTAGCCAGTCTTTACACACAGTCAAACTGATACAATACGGCATGTGACCTCTCGTTCTCTTGCTGTTGCTTAGAATCACAGAATAATACAGTGCAGAAGAGGCCCTTCAGCCCATCGAGTCTGCACCGATGCATTAAAGACACCTGACCTGTCTACCTAATCCCATTTGCCAGCACTTGGCCCATTGCCTTGAATGTTATGACGTGCCAAGTGCTCATCCAGGTACTTTTTAAAGGATGTGAGGCAACCCGCCTCTACCACCCTCCTAGGCAGTGGATTCCAGACCGTCACCACCCTCTGGGTAAAAAAGTTCTTTAGGAAACAGGCTTGCAACTCACACACCGTTCCCAGAGAATATAAAAATTGCTCTCAGCCTTAAAGGCACACAGACCCCCTTTAGTTTTTAAACAGAGAAAAAAAACACATCCATGGCAACAGCAAGGTCCCACAACCAGGCTACCTGGACATTATCATACTGCTGTTCATGGGCGCTTCCTGTGTGCAAATTGGCTGCTGTATTTCCTACATTACAACAGTGACTACACTTCAAAAGTACTTTATTGGCTGCAAAACATTATGGGATGCTCTGAGGTCATGAACAGCACTACATAAATACAAGCAGGCCTTTCTTCTGATTAGAAACAAAGCTTGCATTTTGATAGCACCTTTCATGACCTCAGAACGTTGCAAAGCACTTTACAGCCAACAGTAATGTTGTAATATAGGAAACACAAAACAATTTGCACACAGCCAGCTCCTACAAACAGCGATGTGATAATGACCAGATAATCTGTTTTTTGTGATGTTGGTTGAGTGATAAATATTGCATAGGGCTCTGGGAACAACACCCCTGGCTCTTCTTTGAAAAAGTGCCTTGGGATCTTTTGCATCCACCTGAAAGTGCAGGCGGGGCCTTAGTTTAGCATCTCATTCGAAAGACAGCATCTCTGACAATACAGCACTCCTTCATTACTGCTCTGGAGTGTCAACCTAGATTATGTGTTGAAGTCTCGTGTGGGACTTGAACTCACAATATTTTGACTCAGAGGCGAGAGGACTGCCCACTGAGCCACAGCTGATGCATATCCATTGTATACCCAAGTCAAGGTTGTTAACATTAATCTAAACATGTTCTGTTTGATACATCACTGAGGCACAGTGGCGCAGTGGTTAGCACTGCAGCCTCACAGCTCCAGCGACCCAGGTTCAATTCTGGGTACTGCCTGTGTGGAGTTTGCAAATTCTCCCTGTGTCTGCGTGGGTTTTCTCCGGGTGCTCCGGTTTCCTTCCACATGCCAAAGACTTGCAGGTTGATAGGTAAATTGGCCATTATAAATTGTCCCTAGTATAGGTAGGTGGTAGGGAAATATAGGGACAGGTGGGGATGTGGTAGGAATATGGAATTAGTGTAGGATTAGTATAAATGGGTGGTTGATGGTCGGCACAGACTCGGTGGGCCGAAGGGCCTGTTTCAGTGCTGTATCTCTAAAAAAAAAAAAAAAAAAAATCACACAACTGAGAATGCTGCTCTCCCACTTACCTCTGCGTAGTGCTGACAGTACAGGTGATTATGAGGGTTAGTCATCATAAGCTCCTCTAAGCAAAATGCTGCTTTTCCATAACTATGTAAAGGAGACAAAGCAACAAAGAATTAGAATTAGAACATTACAGCGCAGTACAGGCCCTTCGGCCCTCGATGTTGCGCCGACCTGTGAAACCATCTGACCTACACTATTCCATTTTCATCCATATGTCTATCCAATGACCACTTAAATGCCCTTAAAGTTGGCGAGTCTACTACTGTTGCAGGCAGGGCGTTCCACGCCCCTACTACTCTCTGAGTAAAGAAACTACCTCTGACATCTGTCCTATATCTATCACCCCTCAACTTAAAGCTATGTCCCCTCGTGTTTGCCATCACCATCCGAGGAAAAAGACTCTCACTATCCACCCTATCTAACCCTCTGATTATCTTATATGTCTCTATTAAGTCACCTCTCCTCCTCCTTCTCTCCAACGAAAACAACCTCAAGTCCCTCAGCCTTTCCTCGTAAGACCTTCCCTCCATACCAGGCAACATCCTAGTAAATCTCCTCTGCACCCTTTCCATAGCTTCCACATCCTTCCTATAATGCGGTGACCAGAACTGCACGCAATACTCCAGGTGCGGTCTCACCAGAGTTTTGTACAGCTGCAGCATGACCTCGTGGCTCCGAAACTCGATCCCCCTACTAATAAAAGCTAACACACCATATGCCTTCTTAACAGCCCTATTAACCTGGGTAGCAACCTTCAGGGATTTATGCACCTGGACACCAAGATCTCTCTGTTCATCTACACTACCAAGATTCTTCCCATTAGCCCAGTACTCTGCATTCCTGTTACTCCTTCCAAAGTGAATCACCTCGCACTTTTCCGCATTAAACTCCATTTGCCATCTCTCAGCCCAGCTCTGCAGCCTATCTATGTCCCTCTGTACCCTACAACATCCTTCGGCACTATCCACAACTCCACCGACCTTAGTCCGCAAATTTACTAACCCACCCTTCTACACTCTTTTCCAGGTCATTTATAAAAATGACAAACAGCAGTGGCCCCAAAACAGATCCTTGCGGTACACCACTAGAAACTAAACTCCAGGATGAACATTTGCCATCAACCACCACCCTCTGTCTTCTTTCAGCTAGCCAATTTCTGATCCAAAGCTCTAAATCACCTTCAACCCCATACTTCCGTATTTTCTGCAATAGCCTACCGTGGGGAACCTTATCAAACGCCTTACTGAAATCCATATACACCACATCCACTGCTTTACCCTCATCCACCTGTTTGGTCACCTTCTCGAAAAACTCAATAAGGTTTGTGAGGCACGACCTACCCGTCACAAAACCGTGCTGACTATCGCTAATGAACTTATTCTTTTCAAGATGATTATAAATCCTGTCTCTTATAACCTTTTCCAACATTTTACCCACAACCGAAGTAAGGCTCACAGGTCTATAATTACCAGGGCTGTCTCTACTCCCCTTCTTGAACAAGGGGACAACATTTGCTATCCTCCAGTCTTCCGGCACTATTCCTGTCGACAATGACGACATAAAGATCAAGGACAAAGGCTCTGCAATCTCCTCCCTAGCTTCCCAGAGAATCCTAGGATAAATCCCATCTGGCCCAGGGGACTTATCTATTTTCACACTTTCCAAAATTGATAACACCTCCTTCCTTGTGAACCTCAATCCCATCTAGCCTAGTAGCCTGAATCTCAGTATTCTCGACAACATTTTCTTTCTCTACTGTAAATACTGACGCAAAATATTCATTTAACACTTCCCCTATCTCCTCTGATTCCACACACAACTTCCCACTACTATCCTTGATTGGCCCTAATCTAACTCTAGTCATTCTTTTATTCCTGATATACCTATAGAAAGCCTTAGGGTTTTCCCTGACCCTATCCGCCAATGACTTCTCGTGTCCTCTCCTTGCTCTTCTTAGCTCTCCCTTTAGATCCTTCCTGGCTAGCTTGTAACTCTCAAGCGCCCTAACTGAGCCTTCACGTCTCATCCTAACATAAGCCGCCTTCTTCCTCTTGACAAGCGTTTCAACTTCTTTAGTAAACCACGGCTGCCTCGCTCGACAACTTCCTCTCTGCCTCACAGGTACATACTGTAAAGACAAGGGTTCAGTGTGTATTTTAAATCTAGTTCACATTACAACCAGTTTATGCTAAGTGTTTTTGTGATCTGTGCTTTCCTGCAGCTAAAACAATCGCTATTAAGTAATTCACTGTATCAAACATATTACATGATTAAAAATTTAAAAAGCTAGGAAAGTATTGAAGTTGCAGATGTCCTAAGGTTGTGAACCACGCTATATAAATGCACGTCAGTAATGTATGTTTTCTGCCGCAAACTCGACAGGGCTGAATGGCCTCCTTCTGTGCTGTACTATTCTGATTCTATGCCTCGTGTTATGTAATACTCAGTAATTGAACCTAGCATTTGCCTTCATGCTACAGTGCACTGGAAAAACTGGTTATGCTGCAGATCTTAAGGAAATCTGTTGCTGTACTCAGCATTTGCGGAGTGATTAACAGCATGTCTCTGAATTGTTTACAACACTCATTGATTATTAACCTGGCACTTCCTTCAAACAGTATTCTGTGCTCCATTGGAGAATGAAAGGGAGATGCTGGAGGTATTCTGCCTGAAGCATACAGCTGGCAATGCACAAGTGATTTAGGTCTAAACCTTCTTTCAGCCCTTTGCAGTCCTCCAATGAAGTAATTAAAAAATTCAAAACTGAAAGGGCGATAGGTTTTTTGTTGGGTAAGGGCATCAAAGAATATGGAGCAAGAGCAGGCCAATGGCACTGAGGTACAGATCGACCGTGAATGGCAGAGCAGGCTTGAGGGACTGAATGGCCTGGTTCCATTCCTATTCTTGCTTCCACTGCGACATATAGCAGCCACTTTACAGACAATGAGACTTCCTTACATGGAGATAAATCATTGCACCTTACCAAAGTAGTACACGTGGTAACGGCCTGGGACCAATGCCAGCCTTGAGCCTTTGAGACACTCTGCTTGCTGCCTGCCCCAGATTTTAACATGGCCAGTGCCTTTCACAAGATCGTAGTTTGCAGCGTGAACTGATATTGAAAAAAGCTGGACATTAAATGCTAGAAGCCAATTTACTGGTTAATCATCTTGTCATCCCACTGGCCAACCAAATCATCTGTAATATTTTGTGCTATTCTGCTGCAAGAAATAACTGAAATAAACAGTGTGTTCACAGTGCAAACACAGAGCTGCAGGAGTGAGAAACAATGCCCAAAGCACACCACAAGAGACAAAGTAGTATTTTAATTATCTAGTGGGTTAGCACGGACAGAAAATGAAATATAATTTCACAATATTAGAGTTTAAAATCAAGCCCCTAATTACTTGTATTGTTTGATCTCCATACGTTTTTTAAAAATTTTCTGAATATTTGGTTTGCAAACCTCAGTTTACTTTTGCATTCAATATTGTTATCCCTGCAATTCCTTCTGTTGCTCTGAAATGTTGAGTTGTTTCTAATTAGATTCAGCTTTGCCTTTAACAACCTCACTGACCTGTTTGTAGATTATGCACTTACCCCCTTAAAGGAATATATTGTGATTAAAACTGAGTTTCTTAAAATATTCAATAGACTATTATACTTTTGTCGAAAGAGGGGAGGAGCGAATGGAAAATTTTCAAGTATGCGTGGGGCCAGGAGAGAAGGTCAATCAGTAACAAATTGTAGGACTGGAGAGGGCACCCCCCCACCCATCCCCAGGTTGTGACAGGGAGCAGGGTCTGGGGCTGTGATGGGGAGCATAATGCAACCACTGCCTCAAACACTCCCTGTGACAAAGCATTACCTACTCCAACAACTTGCTGAGGAAAGACATTTCTCCTCACCTTCTTCCTCATTCTGTGGCATTTTCAAATTGATGACCCAATGTCACTAACTCCTTAACCAGAGAAAATAGTGTTTCCTGACTCACTCCGTCTAAACCCTTCATAATTTCATAAAACCTCCATGAAATCTCCTTGTCGTCTTCTCTGCTCTAGTGGAAGTAGTCCCAGTCACACATTCTAGGCATCATATATAAACTGGGCTTGTATTCCCTGGAATTTGGAAGCTTATTGGGTGTTTTGATTGACGTTTTTATGATTTTGAAAGGAATTGACAGAGTAGATAGAGAGAAACCTTTCCCACTGGTCGTGGAATCTAGGACAAAGGGACATAACGTTAAAATCAGAGCCAGGTCATTCAGGGGAGAAGTTAGGAAACACTTCTTCACACAAAGGGTGATAGAATTGTGGAACTCTCTCCTACAAAAAGCAGTAGATGCAAGCTCAATTAATAATTCTAAAGTGGAAATGGATAGATTTTTGTCTGACAGGAGTATAAAAGGATATGAAACCAAGGCAGGTGGATAGAGTTAAGATACTGATAAGTCATCAGCTCATTCAATGGGAGAACCAGTTCGAGGGGCTATGTCTCTTCTCAAAACAGTTTCCCAACCTTGGCATCATCCTGGTGATACTATACTTGCTATGGCTTTAATGTCCTTTCTATAATGGGGCGTTCATAACTTTGGAAGGTTTGGCATGACAGACACAGAGATACAAAAGTTTTAATGCATCTTCTCTGGGGTTGGGACATGTGGATATTTTCCATTATTTTGCATTCTGCAGTCACCCTGCACTACAGAGGTTGATCACTGAGAGATACTTCGTTGGGGGTGCTGACTCGACTTGGTACTGTCGGATCTTTACTGACTCCCAGTTACTAGCTGCTCCATAGTCTTCCCTCCCACCTAGTTGCTCTTTTTAGTCCTTGATTCCAATCAGAAGGGATCAGAGATTGGGAAAAATCAGTGTTCATCTGTTTCTGGAAATTCCAGGCTCAGGTGCTCTTGGTTAGGATTAAGGGGATGCCAAACAGTACAGAGAGTTATTAGAGCCCATTGCTGCAGAGGTGCCTCTCTGTAGGAACATGCCTTGAATTATATGAGGTTGATGAAACTTCCAGCATCTGGTCTATAACCAAACCCTGAGTAACTTGCTTAGGAAGACAAACAGTGCAAGAGATGAGTTAATCAATGTTATGTGAAAACTGTGTTCATGATGTCATGCTTTAGGATTTCTGATCATTTTTGCTGTTTCAATATGCATCAGCAACACATACACTCTTACAAAAATAAAATGCAATGGCTTTATTGTATGATATTCAGCAAGTCATTGCCTGGAATTATGTCACTCAATCGAAAGCTGGTGAGTAACCCAACACCAAGGTTGTTGGGTTTTATGCCTTTAAGTGATTGTATATAAGCAGAATACATTTGACCTGTACATAATTAAACACTGCTCCTTCTGTATTGATTTTCCCTTTTCATATATAAAATGTAAATATATATAAAATAGCTTCAATATCACGTGACCAATAGACATCCTTTTCAGCTGTGCAATGTCTATCAATCTGTTATTCAATGACAATTAAATGACACAATTTTCTGCTCTACCTTTATCTTTTTTGGAGGGAGATTTTTTTTTAGTGGAAAGCAAATGCTATAAGCTCTTATTCAAATTACAGCTTGACAAATTGCTGCATTAATTTCTCTTCCAAACCCTACATATTACAGTCTCTCCAAGGAGACCAAATCCAACCGAGCACTGACCTACAAGTAATCCCTTGTGAAAGTTCTGCTTGTGAGGCCAAAATAAGGTTAGCACTAGCACTAATTGCAAACAGGAAAATCATCTGTAGAGACAAACGTTTTTTTCAGATAAAATTACTGCTGCTGAACCATTTCCACTGAGAATAATGGGTTTAATACCCAGCGCTAAATTAAATAAAGGCCCCAGTATCATTTTACATATCAAAAATATTAACAAGCTTAGTTTACTCATTTATCCAAACATAGTTAATAAAAGACTGCATGCTCTTCACTTAAGTTTCATACGACAATGAAATGTTACCAGAGATTCCCCAGAACCAGAAGTTTCTCATGCCCCACAAGTTCCACTTCCATGAGTAGAGGGGCCCAAACCTCAAGAACTACTTTGCTGCTCGTTTTAAGTTTTGTAATGAGGCGGTTTGGCTACATTTACACCTCTTGCTGTTGTCGAAGGTTGATCAAAGTATAAGGATTGTTGGCACGATCGCACAAAAACCTAGCAACGTTTGGACTGAGTTATGGTCTTGAAGGTTAATTTGCACTGAAATTCAGATCTGGTTTCAAATAATGGGAATCAAAATTGCCATCAGCTGCACAAACACAAGATTTTGCACATATTTAAACTGAAGCTTGTGAAGTCTAAGAACATTGTTCCCATTCATCAGTTCATTTTGGTGAGAAGGCTTCAACCACGATGTAACAAAATCCTTTGAGGTGCTACGTGACATCAATGAAGTCAATCACACAGCAACTGACGCAAAGAGGTGCGATGCCAACTTGTGTTTTGCCATCAGGTGAAAATATTCACTCCTGGCAATAGGAGACTGCACGCCAGTCTGGAAAGGTGCCAGGACAATTAACGCTGCTGTGTCATTGATGGATCGGTGAAGCTGGTGAAAAGAAAGCCCAGGAGCAGTCATGTGGCAGAGCAGGCCAAACAGCAACAGCTGGACTGAGTGTCTGCTCTTCATCTCCACACCATCCACAGGGGAAGAGATTCTGTAACATTCCCAATGCTGTTATAAAATGTAATCTAACGCCAAAAGGGATATGACATCTCAAAACCTTACTTAGCTGGTGAGAGAGATTTTAATGGTCCAGGAGGTTCCATCTTCACCAAGTGTTAAAATTCACTTCCAGTAATGTAGTGAGGTTGAGTGCATTAGTTGGAATCCACTGCACTGTATTATAGGGTACAAGAGATCCTGAACATTCATCACAAATCACTGGTAAACATTCTATTACAGCAGGGTTAGAGCATGCAGGATGCACCATATGACATTCTTACTTCCAATTTCCTGCTCTTTTGTGCAACAGTCTTGTTGTGCAACTTGTCAAATAATAATGCTCATGTTATACAAGAAAGTGTTGTGAAATTCAAGGCATTATTGATAAGGTAGGTGACACGCAGTGATTTGAGAAAACCATTAAAAGGCCAGCATAAAGGGATATGACAAAGCGTATAAAATACTTATGACCAAGTTTCCTACTGCTGCATTTTGGAAACAGCCTTTTTCCTTTTTCTTATTCCCAAAAAGATGCGGATGATATTTAGCCCAGTTGCTAACCCACCATCATCTACTGGGAATTTGTGGTTGGCACAGTTTGTTCCTTAGCTATATTACGGAGAGGGAGGGAACGATGTCATATAATCTGGTCTGGATAGAAAAAAAAGTGACAAAAGTGACAAGAGCTTTATAGAAAGAGGTGGAAAATGCTCTGATATTAAAAGACTTATTAAGCTCGAAACTAATCCTCTCACATTGGGATTTCCTCTTACCACTGAAACAACAAATGCAGCTAACAAAACCATAAATATCCAATAAACAGTTTTTGTGCTATGACCGGGATTCCTGGGCCAGCTGCTTTTTCACCCTGACAACAGACTGCACAGTCTGAACTCCTAATTCTCACCCCTTAACAATAATATGGCATAGATGTGACAGAAACCAAATGATTTTTCCATCACCCTCACACCGCAGCCTATTCTCCTAGCAACACAGCCACCAGCGAGGATATGGAAGTGCTTTCTTCTCCCGCAAGTGAGGGGAGCTTACAGTTAAATCCTATTAAAGTCTGATTCCGCGAAACAAACAACAGCAATGTTCAATCTTGCCCCAGGAGACCTTGGCATTTTGTGAACTATTGTGATTCTCTTGGAACTTCAATGGATCATGCTGCCTGCTCTTGTGATAAAATGAAGCGCAGTAACTTGTAAAAGAAACATAGCACATTTCAGACAGATAACATACTTACTCATGCTCGTTGATATAAAGCTCTGCTAGTTCGTGCCAAGCCTCCTGGTCTCCAACAAACCTGCAGATAAGAGAACAGGTACTTTTTAAAATGAATACATGGGGAAAGTGGGGGCGGTTAGAATTAGAATGCAAATTCTCTTTTAATTAAAAATGGTTTATCGCAGGGCATAGCTCAATCCCCTTGTAAAACACTCACTGTTCCAGATACTCATTCAGTTCCCTGATGGCTTCAGTGGTTTTCCCGAGGGCTTTGAGAATGGCAATCTTACGCTTCCGTGCTGCCTGTGGATTGACATTAATGGAGGATTATGGTCTCATAATTCCTCAAGTGTTTGTAAAGAAGGTAATTTGACTGTGCAAATTATTATCTCAATGCCAGAAAATTCCATTGCAGAGTGATTGCATGACTGGAGTTTATCAACATCCCCTTGTGAATTCGAAAACCCGCCTGTACAATCACACAGTGCTTTGCTCCTGGTGCAAACAGTACACGCATCATTTCATCTTGATAAATGATTTACTGCTTTCCATAAGGACAGAACAGCAGGATCTCCAAATCTGCACCCATCAGATGTTTATTGTCATTCATAGGATTTGTATCTTAGGGATAAATCGTAATGAAGGATTAAAGTATCCCACTGTGTTACCTCCTCATCAGTGGAACAATTTTGCTGACAGCAGTTTGGATGCATTTTCTTTTACTGTGTTTTACTTGACATGAAGACAAGGTCAGAAACATAGCACAGTAACTCCAAATGAAAATATTAACAATCACATTCAAAACTTACAACAATGTTTAAAAGTTATTCATTAGGGTCTTGCTGGTGACCAATAAGTGAAGGCTTTTACTCAATGCAGCACTAAGCTACGCAAATGAGAAGGTCTGAGATTCAACTCTTGATCAATAAAGAGCTAGCCAATTTCAGACGGAGTAGGAGTGCCAGACAAGTGGTCTGGGTGCCTGTGGCGGGGTGGGGGATCGCTGTCGATCATTAACAGTGCACTTGTGTGGACGTGATGGGATCTGTGATACTCGCCATAATCAAATTGCCTTCAGACACTGACCACCAAGGCTCATACAAAAATGGCATTTGGTCGAGGTATCAGAAAGCTGCCAGAACTCATGGAACTAGACCCTAGGGTGAGGCAGCACCTATGGAACTAGACCCTAGAGTGAGGCAGCGCCATATGGAGGAAGGGAGGTATGGCAAAATGAAACCTGTTCTTGATTAACTAGACTGAGCAGCACTTGAAGGGGACAGAGAACCTACAGGAAATGTATACGGTATTATTTACAATAACATTTCCAAGTAATTTGACATCTTTTCTAATTTTATTGCTTGCATGGAACTCTATGATCCAGTGTCTCCTTGCTGGACCACCCTGCTGATTAAATGCAAGTTCCTCAACTAATAGTGGCGTTTCTGGGGGGTCCCACACCTCTGGAATGTCTCCCAAGCCACTTGGAGGTCTGAACCCCATAGTTTACGACAAAGCCTTTCCAGGACGCACTGTTTGTTTGAAGTACTATATTTCTGTATAAATATTGTGCACAAAAAGTACTCCAAACTTGCCTAAACCCAAGGCTTTCCTTCCCCTTTTGTGCCTAAAGTGAATCCACAGTGCCGTAATTTAGCACTTTTAGCTTATATTTGAAAAAAAACTAATAAAGCTTCCTTAAATCGCTAATGCTTTCCCACACAACTGACAAGGTCAACCGCATGCTTGCTTTCTCTCCAACAATGGCTACCGTGGCACCTTTCTGAGTTTAAAATTATCTCACCATTCTTCCAAGCTCTGTTGTAAAATATATCACAGAAGGAACAAGTATTGTCTGTTGTGACATTTAAATGACTTATGCAATGAAGCTGTTGTATGAGAATAAGATTTGTACGTTTCATTAAGTATTCTTAATATGTTGCTACTGCCTTATCTTCTCTTAGTGGGTCTTGAGCTCAGGGCTTCAGCAAATCAAGCTTACAATTTCTTTGTCCTCACAAGAGTTCAGACTTACTCAGACAGATATAACCTGAATTACCTCAATTGTGTCCCATCCTTCCATTAAACAAGCACAAGCCCTTCCATCGTTTTTTATGCTCCAAGTGTGTTGCATCCACACAAACAACTCTTTCCTTGACCACAAGTTTGCTGACAGTGCTTAAAAAAATCTGTTTGGTTTTGCTTGTCTATGTAATACCGACACAAATGTTTTCATCTTCGAGTAAGTGGCAACTCTAAAACTACAGTGTAGGGAACAGCTGCCTTGTTAGTTAGATATAGGAAATGCAGCAACCGTCCTGAAATATGATAGCTAGAGAGAATGACAAGCTTAGAAACTTCAGGCACAAGTCATCCAAAAAGGCTCCATATAACAGGAATAAATTGTTCAAAAGCCCTTTCTATTTAGCTCTTGGAATTTTTATGTTAAGACTGATTTGCAGTGTCGTGGTCAAGGAGCTCTTTCCCATTTTAAATACACTTGTTCCAACATGCTGCAAGGAATACATATCTATGCTTTGAGCTAATTACACCCATACAGGCAGCTACATCCTGGGTCACAACATTTTTGAGCTCCACTCAAAAAATTGAATAAATTTTTATATAAACATAGACCATTATCCAATTGAAAGGATCAGAAAAAATCCACAGTAATTATAAAGGTCTTAAATAAAGAGCTATTTTTTTTTACAAAAAATCATTTGCCCCACAAGCATTAAAAAGATTTTTGGTTTTCTTAAGACATTTTTTTTTTAAACTCGCCCCACACGTGAGCATTGCTGGCAAGGCCAGCATTTATTGCCCATCACCAGTTGCCCTTGCGAAGAAGAGGAGCAAAAGAAAGCTGGTCCACTCAGTCTGTCCAGTCTTGACATAGTGCAGCTTACACTGATCAAGGTTCAGGAACAAACAATGATGGAGTGACAACACTCAGTGACCTAGCAGCCTTTTGTACATGGAGATATTTGCCACTCTGTGAGCTCCCTTCTGAAGGTACACTCACTATGCAAGCCAGCAACTTGTCCCAAAGGCCAATGGCTCTCTGCGAAAAGAACCACCTGCAAATTTGCGGGTACTTCCCCTGATGCCTTCATGCCATCACCTGATCAAGGTGAAAAGCAACAGCCTAACATTGATGTCTGCAGGACTCAACTAGTGACCAGCCTCCACAGAATCGTCACAGTGCAGAAGGAGGCTATTCACCCCATCGTGTCCGCACCAGCTCTCTGAAAGAGCAATTCCCTCAGTTCCATTCCCCCACCTTCTCCCCGTAACCCTGTA
The DNA here is from genome assembly GCF_036365525.1 of Heterodontus francisci. NCBI lineage: Eukaryota > Metazoa > Chordata > Chondrichthyes > Heterodontiformes > Heterodontidae > Heterodontus > Heterodontus francisci. The sequence continues at coordinate 195,558,520 of NC_090375.1, forward strand.
CATTCTTCCTTTTCATATAACTGTCTAATTCCCTTTTGAATGCTTCAATTGAACCTGCCTCCACCACGTTCTCAGGCAGCGCATTCCAGACCTTAACCACTCGCTCGTGAAAAAGTTTTTCCTCATGTCACTTTTGCTTCTCTTACCAAATATTTTAAATCTGTGCCCTCTCTGTCTCCATCTTTTCACAAGTGGGAACAGTTTCTCTCTATCTACTCTGTCCAGACCCCTCATGATTTTGAATACCTCTATCAAATCTCCTCTCAGCCTTCTCCAAGGAAAACACTCCTAACTTCTCCAATCTACCTTCACAACTGAAGTTCCTCATCCCTGGAACCATTCTCATGACTCTTTTCTGTACTCTCTCCAATGCCCTCACATCTTTCCTAAAGTGTGGCGCCCAGAACAGGATGCAATACTCCAGCTGAGGCCGAACTAGTGTCTTATACAAGTTCAACATAACTTCCTTGCTCTTGTAATCTATGCCCCTGTTAATAAAGCCCAGGATACTGTTTGCTTTATTAACTGCTCTTTCAACCTGTCCTGCCACCTTCAATGACTTATGCACATATACACCGAGGTCCTTCTGCTCCTGCACCCCTTTAGAAATGTACCCTTTATATTGGCTCTCCATGTTCTTCCCACCAAAATGAATCACTTCACATTTCTCTGCATTGAGCTTCATCTGCTACCTGTCTGCCCATTCCACCTACTTGTCTATGTCCTTTGGAAGTTTTACACTACCTTCCTTATCGTTCACAATGCTTCCAAGTTTCGTATCAGCTGCAAACTTTGAAATTGTGCCCTGTACACCAAGGTCTAGGTCATTAATATACATCAGCATTAAGGGTCCCAGCACTGATCCCTAGAGAACTCCACTACAAACCTTCCTCCAGCCCGAAAAACACCCACTAACCATGACTCTTTTTTCCTGTCACTCAGTCCATGTTGCTACCGTCCCTTTTATTCCAAGAGCTACAAGTTTGCTCACAGTTCTGTTGTGTGGCACTGTATTAAACGCCTTTTGAAAGTCCATGTACACCACATCAACAGCACTGCCCTCATCAACCCTCTCTGTTACCTCCTCAAAAAAACTCTAGCAAGTTAGTTAAACATGATCTTCCCTTAAGAAATCCATGCTGGCTTTCCTTAATTAACTCGCATTTGTTCATATGACTATTGATTTTATCCTGAATTATTTTTTCCAGAACTTGAAATGCCATAGCATACAAGGCTATCGGCCAAGTGCTGGAAAATGGGATTAGAATAGATAGGCTTGATGGCTGGCACAGTCACAGTGGGCCGAAGGGCCTGTTTCTGTGCTGTATAACTCTATGGCTCTAAGTCTTCCCATCACCGAAGTTTCACTGAGGGGCCTGTAGTTGCCGGGCTTATCTGTACACCCTTTTTTGAACAAGGGTGCAAAGTTTGCAATTCTCCAGTTCTCGGACACCACCCCCGAGTCTAAGGAAGACTGAAAAATTATGGCCAGTGTCTGCAATTTCTACCCTCACTTCCCTTAGTATCCTTGGATGCATCTCATATGGTCCTGGTGCTTTATGCACTTTAAGTACAGACAGCCTATGTAATATTCCTCTATCAATTTTAAACCCCTCTAGTATCTGACTTACCTCTTCTTTCAAGATTGCCTGGGTTGCATCTTCTTGCTTGGTAACACAGATGCAAAGTATTCATTTAATACCTCAGCTATGCCCTCTACCTCCATGTGCAAATCCCCTTTCTGGTCCCTAATCGGCCCCACTCCTCCTTTTACCACCCTTTTACTATTCATATGTCTATAGAAAACTTTGGGACTCCCTTTAATGCTAGCTGCCAGTCTTTTTTCATGCTCTCTTTGCTGCTCTTATTTGCTTGTTCACTACCCATCTGGACCTTATATATTCAGCCTGGTTCTCAATAGTATTTTCTATCTGGCATCTGTCATAAGCAAACTTTTTCTTCTGTATCTTAATCTCTACCTCTTTTGTCATCCAGGGAGCTCTGGATTTGTTTACCCTACTTTTCCCCTTCGAAGGAACTTGACTGTACCCGAACTATCTCTTCTTTGAAGGTGGCTCATTGTTCATCTACCGGTTTTCCTGCCAGCTTTTGACTCCAATTTATTTGTCCCAGCTCCATTCTTAACCTGTTGACTTTAGCCTTCCCCAGTTAATGATTCTTACCCTGGATTGCTCCTTGTCCTCATACAGAACCTCTACCATTAACAACTACCTTCAGCCTGAGTGAACTCAATCAGTTTCTTATCCAACCCAAAATCTGCCCACAAACCCCATTTGACTGAAATATCAACAGAAAATTCTGGAAATACTCAGCAGGTCTGACAGCATCTGTGGAGAGAAAAAGAGTTATCGTTTCAGGTCAATAACCTTCTGTCATCAACTTGAAATGTTAACTGTTTCTCTCTCCACAGATGCTGCCAGACCTGCTGAGTATTTCCAGAATTTTCTGTTTTTATTTCAGATTTCCAGCACCTGTGGTATTTTGCTTTCCCAGAAGACTGAAATTTGCTTTATGGGCTTTCTTACAGCACCTCGTCAAAGGGTTTTTGAAAGTTTAGTCACACAATGCCAACCAACATTGTAACTTCCGCAACCAATACAATGAAGTTGGCTAGGCAAGACCTTCTGCTCCAGAAGCCATGCCAAGATTCCCTAATAATCCTTCTCTTCCAATGATCCCTTTTAGCAACTTGCCCATAATCAAAGTCAAACTAAAGGGGCTGTAGTTTCCTGGTTCTGACTTCGTCCCCTTTTTAAATATTCGTACCAACTGGGCCTTTCTCAAATCTGTGGGAACAATCGCAAGCTATTAATTCAATCAGCAAGTTACTCAAAGCACAGCCCACCATTTCTGCGAGCACCTTAGGGTGAATACCGTCAGGCCCAGCTGCAAAATCTGTTTGAACAGCATTAGCTCTAGCAAGGACTGAAAAATGTTTGTGCCTTCTAATGCTTTATACAAAAAAAGTTGCTTCTAAAAATTGTTTTAGGAGATTTAATTTTCTAATATTTTACTGGGAGGGGTATGGCTTACTATCAGCAAGTCCCGGCCTGCTGTTTAAATGGCCAGTCTTTGCAGAGGATAAAGACAAGTGCACACTGGAAAGTGCAGCCATCTTGATTGTGGGAATCTTTGTTTTTGAGTAATGGATCAGGATATTTGGAACTCAAGAGCCAAGCATCTCTGACAGAAAATATTAAACATTTCAAAATTTTTGTTAAAATACTCATTTTTTTTTAATAAACATCTTTGTGTTGCCAGATATCAGCAAGATAGTATTCCCGAGAAACTATCTGCAATGATTTGATTGGTTTCCTTTTAAGCAAAAAATTGGTAGCTGTTGCCAACTGCTCATTTTTGATTCATGGTTTTTCTCTGAACTTTGTAATGGGTTTTCATTCCTGCTCGCTACTTGTTGATTTATGATGTTCCCTGTTATTTTATGAATTTTGAAATCTGACATTCATTAAAGTTCTATCACACACAACATGCTGTAAACGACCACTGAATGTAGAAGCTAATGTGTTCACCTTCTACCCAATCGAGAAAATTAAGAGTTCACACTTAACTTTCAGCAGACAGACTGGAGAAGTGGGAGGAACAGTAAACTAACGCCTGGCTACTTTAATAAACATAAATTGCAGTTAAAAAAAACCCTCAACTATATAAGTGTATATATATATATATATATATATAGTTAAATTGCAGCCGAGACTGTTTTGTGCTGTCTAACCATACTTAAGTTAACTGCATCTTAGGTTCGAGCGTACTTGTTTGGCGAGGTCAGTCTGAGTTTAGTTGTTCTTCATGCGGCACGTAAAAAATCCACAATAAAATGTTCATCTTTCTTTTTGGCTTTCTTTTTTTTAAAAAAGTATTTATGTCATGTCAAAGGCGACAAAGATTCAGACTCACGAGTTAAGGAGCTTCTGTCAGTGTCCAAATTTTTGTACAGTGCAAAGAGCTCATTTACCTTCCTTTACTAAAAAACTGAAGAAATTTGTGTAGGAGCCATTTAGCTGGAAGAAATTTGGATTATAATAAAGGTCAAAATAATGTGATTGCAGGAAATGCAAGTACATATATCACTTTTATTTTCATTCTGGCACTTCTCCCATAGCATTGCTCATAGTGATTCAGAAGATTAATTGTTTTCTAACATTGGAGCATTAACAAAGTGTGCTGGGCTACAAGCATTACACGTACTGAAGTGCACAGTATACAAAAGTTTATCCACCTATTTTATGTAGATGCATATTAATCTGTGGAAAGCAACAGCCGCAAGTTAAAAAGTACATGACATTACAGATAGTTGTTCTATAGTGTCTCATGTTACTGGAAACATATATAATGACAACTTGTTCAAGGTTCAGGCACAAAGGAGAGCCAAGTAATGACAATCTGTGGGGAGAGGGCAAAAGAAAACGCACGCGAGTAAGGGCTGCCAAAACAGCATTAAACATTTCCTTAAAATGTACTGGATATGTCACACAATAAAACTATACTGAGAATGAGGAAAGAAGCTACCGCCAAGCACAGACTATTTTGTTAATTTTGTGTCACAACCAAACCTTTTCATAAAGCCTAATATTGTGCCACAGTATTTATGAAATAGCTTTGACATGATACACACTTTTAACAAACAATTCTTTTGGAAGGCCAATTCAGATCTAATTGATTCTTTATTTGTCGAAACTCTGAAGTCGTCTTTACTTTTCCTAAATTAAAGAGATCTATATATAGGTGGGCTGAGTTTTCAATACCTTTTTGCAGTAATTCTATTTTTTTTTTAGCTCTCCTAATCTTGCCTTTCACAAATTCAGATGTGGAAGACCATTTGGCCATTTTAGCTCGTGCAGTCCAGAAAGATCCTTTAGTTCCCCACTTGTGTCCCTTGATCATGACATCCAATTGTTTCTTAAACAGCTCCAGGGTGCTTGCCTCCAACTTTCTCACTCACCAGTTCAGTCCATATGACGATCACATTGTACGAAAGGTTTTCCTACACCAGTCCTAAATGTGTCCTTTACTAACTTCAACTGTGCAATGCACCACTGGAGCAGAAACATGTAAGAATTGGTTAGACAGCTGGTTGTAGGAAAGGGAGATTAATATGAGAACAAGACAGGCATGTTGTATTAGGACTATTAATTATGGGGAGAATAAACACTAATATGGCCAGTTCCCCTTTTGCAATTTTGATGTAATTAAACTTATGTCCTCTTGTCCTACACTTCTGGTTTAAGCTGAAGTAATTTTCTGAATCTACGCTCCCTGTACTGTTTACTATCTTACACACACATAGATAGAGATATATCTTATCAGGCCACTTTCAGTTGCTTCCTTTAAATGTCCTTCCCACAGCCACCTGAAAAATCAGCAGCAACTCCACTAATGTCAGGGATGGATAGGCTCAGCATTTGACAATTCTTGACAGCTGTGCTTTAATCAATAGATCCTCTTACCTGCCATTGATTTCCATTAACTTTCAAAGCTGTACCATTCCAACAACAGACTTTCAGACTGGCCTTGCACCCAATTCTACAAATGCAAGTTCTTCCATTGCAAAGTCCCCCTGGAGAGTCTCGGAACTAGGGTTTCGATATACATTCGCCAGTCCTCAGAGTTACATTGGCACTGTGGCACATTCGACATTGATTTGCATCAATGTAAAAACTGCATCCAAAAGAGACTTCTGAGAATTGACTTGGGGGAGGGAGTCGGGGGGGAGGGAGTCGGGGGGGAGGGTGGGGGTAAAGAGTCAACACAGTCAGGCTGCTGTTCAGCCTCACAGAAACATGCTTCATGCAATTTCACTGTACTTGAGCTGCAACAAAAATCTTACTTGTGATGTGCTACTTCTCTAATGATTTTCATGTCCTTCTCTTCACAATCAGCCAGATGACTAAAATGTTAAAACAGTAACTGCAGACAAAATGAAAGCTATTCCAATCATCAGGGTGTGAATAAATTGAAATATTTTTATTATTTATTGTATTGCAATTGCTCTTTGGTTACAAGATATTGGCGTGCATTATCTCCATGGTACAGAGTATAAGCTAGTGCAACACATTGTGGGTTGTAGTAATGACTGAGCTTCACTGAGTGGTCCAGGTTGTGGGGAACTGTGGAGATCAATCCCAGGTACTGGCTGTGGCACTAGTGCGTATTGATGTGCCGGAACTTGTGCCGTACCAGACCCTGACAACCATTTGATGTACCAGCAGACCTTCAGCAGATATCCTGTTTGTTGGGATGGAATGTCCACCAGGTACAAGTCAGGTGGAGGCTGCTTGTTGATATGCCAAACACGTTTGGAACAGATATTACTCTTGGTTTAGCCTCACCTCAGAAAGTACGCACTGTCCTTGGACCATACTAACTTCCTTCCTGTTTCAGTTCACAGTGACTATTTGTTGTTTGATTGGGGAGTGGAGGAGGGAGGGCAGAACAGTCAATCAGCCACCTCACTGAGATGCACCTGAGTGAGTCCGAGGCAATTCAACAGTTTACTAATCTTAGGAATCAGCGGTTCACAATGGAGGCACCCAGTCGGCAGTGTGTCAGATCTGATGGCCATCTGCACCAAAGTTGAATAAGAAAAGCATGCTACAACTATCAATATCTCCTGTGAGAAACAATGACAAGTTTCTTCTCACATCTGATGGACAAAACACCTCCCTTCTCCATGAATACTTGGTCATCATCATGGAGATATTGTGGTTGACTCTTAATTACCCTTGGAAACAGTCTAGCAGGTCACTCAGTTGTCAAGAAGGCAGCTCAGCACCAGCTTCTCAAGGGCAATTAGGGATGGGCAATAAATACTGGCCTTATCAGCAACACCAACATCCCGTCAACGAATAAAAAACACCAATTCAGCCAGTAGCTGGATGGTAAATTTTGTTAGTCTAAGTGCAAACTGGTTCAAGGCAATCCCTTGCCATGCATCTGAAGCAGGCCTTGTAGCAGTTGTGGCAGCACTCAGAAATCCATGGGCTGAAAGCAAAACAGTGCAAATGAAAGATGTCTAATTGAGTAAGAAGGGAAAGTGTGTCTTCCCCCTGGAAGGAGAACAGGCCTTTCAATAATATAATTACTGCATTTGAAAGCATTTATCCATCTACTGCAAACTCATCCTGTTTTGACTGAAACATAGTTAATTCACGGCACTTTCAAAGGAGTATTTCTTCACACAAGGGTGCTTTTCAGTCATGTGAAGCAGCACATAATTTGTGTTAAAACACTGTTAAATAGCTATTTAGCAATGAAAAGTCCTACTTCAGGTTTGCAGAAACAAGTCAAAATGAGCCCAAGAAACATGCAAACGTTCTGGCTGAAGCCACTCATGACAACAGATCAGACTGAAGACAGCACTCAAGTCACCCAGACTGAAGCAAGAGAATATTCCAATCACACTGTCCTTTGTGAGACATCAAGTTGTTTTTCCCAACTGCCGCCACCCATATTTATGAATTTTGAAACTGGCATCCTCTGCATTTACCAGTGAGCCAGAAATCACTGCAGTTTGCAAACAACCATGACCACAAAATTAAAACTACACTCTGGACATTTCAAAAACTTTTTCCCCCACACACTTGTTGGTGTTTTACCTATTTGAAGAAAAACACAGTGGCTGTACTTTCTGTGGAGAGATGTCCATTGCTTATGCATTCCAAGTAGTCTAGGCAAATAACTTATAAAATACTGCAAATACCCTTTTAATATAACAAATGTTATCAGTTTTTACATCTCATTCCATCCCACAGTATAACAGAGATGATATATGTGCCAAGGCAAAACATGTGTCTTCTATTAATTTTTCCAATATTGCAAAACATATTTTACTACGGAAGATATTGGAAATAAGTTTCTAGTGGAGAAATGTGATAACTATCTTCCACATTATCTGGTCTACATTCACCATTCAAAGGCACTTTAATTAACTTCAAAGGCTCCCCCAGTGGTTCAGCAAGTTTAACCAGTTGAGTAGCTGACCCAGCGAGACCAATGAAGGCTGTGCGCTGATAAAGCTAAACAGTTTATAGGCTGGTGGTAGGGCATTACAAATGTGCATGATCAGGAAACACCACTGCAGCCCACCTGGTCAGTCCAGATGTTGGTAGGGGGAACTATAGCTGGTGCACAACTGGGTCATGAAGAAGAGAATCAGTCACTGCCCAGCAATCCCTGCCAGAAACCAGTCCCAGAAGACTGAGGACAGGATTATGCTGTCCAATAACTGATTGGCAGTCAACCAGTCCCTGTGGAACCAGTAAGGAGCCAATGGTTTCAGGGAGCAAAAAAAAAACTAAATTTTCATCCAAGGCTTTGGTGCTCTTGGATTATTTGCAATTATCGGTCAACCTCCTGAGGCATCACATGGGGAGTCAGGATAAAGGGAACCCAGGCTACAGAACAACGGATCAGATCTAAGCTCTGCATTCCTGCCACATCCAGTCGTGAATGGTGGGGAACAATTAAACAACTAACTGGAGGAGGTGGCTCCACAAATATCCCCATCCTCAATGATGGAGGAGCCCAGCACATCAGTGCGAAAGATAAGGCTGAAGCATTGGCAACAATATTCAGCCAGAAGTGCCGAGTTGATGATCCATCTCGGCCTCCTCCTGAAGTCCCCAGCATCACAGATGCCAGACTTCAGCCAATGCGATTCCTCCGCATATCAAGAAACGACTGAAGGCACTGGATACTGCAAAGGCTATGGGACCTGACAATATCCCAGCAATACTACTGAAGACCTGTGCTTCAGAATTTGCCGCACCACTGGCCAAGCTGATCCAGTATAGCTACAACACTGGCATCTACCCAGCAATGTGGAAAAATTGCCCAGGTATGTCCTATACACAAAAAGCAGGACAAGTCCAGCCCAGGCTAAGTACCGCCCCATCAGTCTACTCTCAATCATCAGTAAAGTGATGGAAGGTGTCATCAACAGCGCCATCAAGACCTGGACAATACCCAGGCTTGGGCTGATAAGTGGCAAGTAACATTCGCATCACACAAGTGCCAGGCAATGACCATCTCCAGCAAGTGAGAATCTAACCATCTCCTCTTGACATTCAATGGCATTACCATCGCTGAATCCCTCGCTATCAACATTCTAGGTGTTACCATTGACCAGAAACTGAACTGGAGTAGCCATATAAATATGGTGGCTACAAGAAGTGGGCCGAAGGGCCTGTTTCAGTGCTGTATCTCTCAATGACTCTATGACTATGACTCTACAAGAGCAGGTCAGAGGCAGGGAATCCTGTGGTGAGTAACTCCCTCCTGACTCCCCAAAGCATGTCCACCATCTACAAAGCATAAGTCAGGATGGGTGCAGCTCCAACAACACTCAAGAAGCTTGACATCATCCAGGACAAAGCAGCCCGCTTGATTGGCACCCCATTCACAACCTTCAACATTTACTCCCTCCAACACCGACGCACAGTGGCAGCAGTGTGTACCATCTACACAATGCACTGCAGCAACGCACCAAGGCTCCTTAGCCAGCACCTTCCAAATCCGCGAACTCTACCAACTGGAAGGACAAGGGCAGCAAATGCATGGGAAAACCTGCAAGATACTCTCCTAGTCACACATCATCCTGACTTGGAACTACATCGCCGTTCCTTCACTGTTGCTGGGTCAAAATCCTGGAACACCCTTCCTAACGGCACTGTAGGTGTACCTACCCCACATGGACTGCAGCAGTTCAAGAAGGCAGCTCACCACCACCTTCTTAAGGGCAATTAGAGAGGGGCAATAAATGCTGGCCGAGCCAGCGACGCCCACATCGCATGAATGAATAAAATTTTTTTTTTTTTTTTTTTTTTTTTTACAGTTTTCACAAAACAACAGACAGCCATGGAGTTCAATCCCCAAAGCGCCAATAAAATTTCCAATACACCCATTTAATAAAAATGGCATTTGACAGTCACTTTAATCCCTTGTCCTGATGAGGAAAATACCAATGGTGGGGAGCTTTGGCAACTGTCAGTTCTAAGTCAGCCCTTTCTCTCAAAAAAAACTGTACTTATAACAACATATTCCGATGGGATTTCTGTATGTCTCTTTTACCTTGTTCCCATTATCACTCCCTTTGGCCTTATACCATCATCCCTTTTGTCATTGAATCTCTCCTGCCTTCCACCTTGTTCTTTTTCCCACTCTCTTCCCTTTCACTTGCTGAAAACCTATTACATTTCTAACTTTTCACAGTTCTGATGAAAGGTAATTGACCCGAAACGTTAACTCGGTTTTTCCTTCCACAGATGCTGCCAGACCTGCTCAGTATTTCCAGCATTTTCTGTTTTTGTAACATATCCATATCTTTTATTGCATTCCAAAGTATTACTTCTTATGCTAACTGTAAGCTATACAAACATTGCCATCATCAGAAACAGGGTCTCTTTTTAAAAAATTTATTGGTAAAGCAAAGGAAGGCAATTTAAAACTTGCGAACTAGCTAAGGACTTGCTACATAAAAAACAATCAATGCTTCAGAGCTCCCACTGAAAGAAATGGCATATCCCCAACTCAAGATACAGGTCTCGTTATCAGCCTGAATAAAATGGCTCTGTTGCTGTGTCTAAAACTGCACTAAAAAAGACCATTTTCCACCTACTGAGAGTTTTTAACAGGCCAACTGATCTTAGGCTTACTGAGGTTAAAATGTGTTGAATCTCAAAGTAGTTACAGAACCAGATGCATTAACATATTTACTGACAGAGTAAACTACTGGACCATTTATTAAAAACTGTTTTTGGCAGATGACTTGCCAAAATATCACAGGTATAGTCTGCAAATGTCTTTTATTTGTGGCATTTTCCTCATTTCCTGGAGCACAGATTTCTTGCCCCCTCAAATCTGTCTGTTTACCTTTCAGCAGCTGCCAACACGGAAACTTAATATTCCGAAGCAACACCATGTACCGGCAAACTGACTCATCAGGAGAAACCATTACAAATTTCTCGCTGTGCCAAAGCAAACAAGGCAAAAGGTCTCTGTTTAAAATCAGGCAGAATGTTATTCTCCTATTAGGGCTTCATGTCCCTGATGGAAATGATTACCTACAGGTACCTAACATCTGAACGATTTCCAACACCCAATAATTTATGAAACAAATCTGAACTTAACTGCATACTAAGGAATCTACAAAAACAAGAGACAGCAATGTCAGATTAAAATGACAAGACAGAATGAATAAGGGGGCATTTTGTCTGCTGCATATCCACAAGGTAGCTGACACACTATTACAGCAGATGTTGCCCAACTGCAGATCAGAAAGAATACCAGGAGGTAATCTGTCTTCATATAAATCCTGGCTGATAACGCGCATTTCATGCCACTTTTGAAGTACAGTGTTTTATTTGGCAGTTGGTTTGATCTCTTCATCTCGTCGCATCTATTTAATCAGCCTACACTCCGGATACCCGACAGGTAAGCAAGCTAATCTGAGAATGCAGAGTTCAATCCCTCCTGCCCCTCACCAATCACTAGGATCAAACGATGACTAAAAATGCAAGCAACTTTCTCTTACCCAAATTAGCCCCGGTCAGTAGAATTTTTTTTTAAAACTTGAATGAGGTAACTGAACAGGATCAGCATCATGCAACTTGTATTTCAATCAGCAACCCAGCATTATTGCAATCCCGTGGAAAGGGAAATGAGAAACAAACCCTTAATCATGCTACACAATCAGTATCTTTACATTTTCCCAGCAGCTTTGACCCAAGCACAACGAGAACATGTGACACCAGAAGTAGAGACTTCTGACTTCCAAGGTGTTGAGGTTAGGAATAGACTTTGTGCCATTTGTTAACAACAGAGGGAAACAATATGTTTTAAATTTTTGGAGAAGTTGTACCATGAATTATTCATTTTCAAGTATACCCCAATAGGGAATCACAAAATACATCTTGCCCCCGCATCCTTGGCCCAGAAGGCGAGACACTTCCACCACAGGTATCTGCATTCATGGTGTTGGCTGCTCGTGTCGATGGATCAGGCTTTGGACAGAAGCTTCATTAATAGTTCTTACACCCGACACTAACCAAACAAAAATTGGCAATTTCTGTTGAGCTGAGCCAATGCAAGAACATGGAAGAAGGCTGTCAAACTTTGAAGTCGAACTATTCCAGCATTGTGGGAACAAAAACTAAGACATCTTATCAGTTTAAATACAACAGGAAGCGGTTCATACTGGAAAACTTTTCTCGTCTCCATTAACCATCTATTCAGCAGCTGACATCGACTGATAAACATGTTGGGACTCAATCCCCAAAATGCATTGAAAACCATTTTTACTTACTGTGTTTGTTGCATCTTCCTGCAAAATTGCATCATACATCTTGTTGGCATCTTCATACCTTGAGAAAGAGCAAAGCATGTAATAGTTGTCTTGTTACATGATCAAGTGCTAAGGTGCAACAAATGTTCTTAGTTACCAAGTAGCAGGCTCAGATCATTAGAATCATAGAGTTATACAGCACAGGAACAGGCCCTTCGGCCCATCGTGTCCGTGTCAGCCATCAAGCACCTATCTATTCTAATCCCATTTTCCAGCACTTGGCCCGTAGCCTTGAATGCTATAGCGTTTCAAGTGCTCATCTAACTACTTCTTAAATGTTATAAGAGTTCCTGCCTTGACCACCGTTTCAGGTAGTGTGTTCCAGATTCCAACCATCCTCTGGGTGAAAAACTTTTTCCTCAAATCCCCTCTAAACCTCCTGCTCTGTCCCTTAAATCTATGCCCCCTAGTTATTAACTAGGGAAAAGTTTCTTCCTATCTACTCTATCTATGCCCCTCATAATTTTGTATACCTCAATCAGGTCCCCCCTCAGCCTTCTCTGCTCTAAGGAAAACAACCTTAGCCTATCCAGTCTGTCTTCATAGCTGAAATGCTCCAGCCCAGGCAACATCCTGGTGAATCTCCTCTGCACCCTCTCCAGTGCAATCACATCCTTCCTATAGTGTGGCAACTAGAAATGTACACAGTACTCCAGCTGTGGCCTAACTAGCATTTTATACAGCTCCATCATAACCTCCCTGTTGTTATATTTTATGCCTCGGCTAATAAAGGCAAGTATCCCATATGTCTTCCTAACCACCTTATCTACCTGTGCTGCTGTCTTCAGTGATATATGGACAAGTACACCAAGGTCCCTCTGACCCTCTGTACTTCCTATGGCCCTACTATCCATTGTATATTCCCTTGCCTTATTAGTCCTCCCAAAATGCATCACCTCACACGTCTCAGGATTAAATTCCATTTGTCTCTGCTCAACCCATCTTACCAGCCCATCTATATCATCCTGTAATCTAAGGCTGCCCTCCTCACTATTTACACCACCACCAATTTTCATGTCATCTGCGAACTTACTGATCATACCTCCTATATTCACATCTAAATCATTAATGTACACTACAAACAGCAAGGGTCCCAGCATCGATCCCTGCGGTACACCACTGGTCACAGGCTTCCAATCGCAAAAACAACCCTCGACCATCATCCTCTGCCTCCTGCCACTAAGCCAATTTTGGATCCAATTTGCCAAATTGCCCTGGATCCCATGGGCTTTTACCTCCTTAACCAATCTCCCATGTGGGACCTTATCAAAAGCCTTACTGAAGTCCATGTAGACTACATCAACTGTTTTACCCTCATCTGCACACCTAGTCACCTCCTCGAAAAATTCAATCAAGTTTGTTAGACATGATCTCCCCCTGACAAAGCCATGCTGACTATCCTTGATTAATCCCTGCCTCTCCAAGTGGAGGTTAATCCTGTCCCTCAGACCTTTTTCCAATAGTTTCCCTACTACTTAGTCAATGCATGAACTTGCACTAGATGACAAATGTGAAAGACCTTTCCTTTCATTTGCCAATTGCCTGCTTAAGAGTTTAAAAGCAATTGTGACACCATTAAATTGTAATCTTGACAATGGGAAAAAATTTACACCAAGACATGTGAAAACATTTAGAAAATGAACTGTGTGCCTTCCATGTGTTTTCCATAATTCCTACTCTTACCCTTCTGCAGTAAAATGGAACAAGTTCTCAAGTACCTTTCATGGGATTCCAATCGCATACCAGTCAATCGCTTCACCCGGTGGCTGCCTGGAAATTGTTTGCGGAGTTCATGCAGACACAGCTGTGGACGAAGTAACACATAAAGCAATATCAGTTTTGCACACCCCTCATTCACACTTCCACTGTAGTTACAATATACTGATGGCCAATTAACAAGGACCTTTGAGCATTTCCATGACCAGTGATAAATGATCCCTTCTGTTCTCTGTAAACTAGGTATATACCTAACATAGGAACAGGAGAAGGTCATTTAGCTCAAGCCTGTTCCACCATTCAATGAGATCATGGCTGATTTGTGACCCAACTCTATATACCTGTCTTTACCCCATACCCTTTAATACCTTTGCAAGCAAAAAGCGATAAATCTCAGACTTAAAACTAACAATTGATCAAGCATCAATTGCCATTTGTGGAAGAGAGTTCCAAACTTTTACCACCCTCTGCGTAACGAGGTGTTTCCTAATTTCACTCCTGAAAGGTCTGGCTGTATTTTTTTTTTAATTCATTCGGGGATTGCGCATCGCTGGCTAGGACAGCATTTATTGCCCATCCCTAATTGCCCTTGAGAAGGTGGTGGTGAGCTGCCTGCTTGAATCGCTGCAGTCCATGTGGTGTAGGTACACCCACAGTGCTGTTCGGAAGGGAGTTCCAGGAATTTGACCCAGCAACTGAAGGAACGGTGATACATTTCCAAGTCAGGATGGTGTGTGGCTTGGAGGGGAACTTGTAGGTGGTGGTGTTCCCATGCATCTGCTGCCCTTGTTCTTCTAGGTGGTAAAGGTCGCAAGTTTGGAAGGTGCAGTCGAAGGAGCCTTGGAGAGTTGTTGCAGTGCAGCTTGTAGATGGTACACACTCCTGCCACTGTGCATCGGTGGTGGAGGGAGTGAATGTTGAAGGTGGTGGAT
The DNA here is from genome assembly GCF_036365525.1 of Heterodontus francisci. NCBI lineage: Eukaryota > Metazoa > Chordata > Chondrichthyes > Heterodontiformes > Heterodontidae > Heterodontus > Heterodontus francisci. Next base: position 195,573,547 of record NC_090375.1, read on the forward strand.
GGGGTGCCAATCAAGTGGGCTGCTTTTTCCTGAATGGTGTCGAGCTTTTTGAGTGTTGTTGGAGCTGCACCCACCCAGGCAAGTGGAGAGTATTCCATCACACTCCTGACTTGTGCCTTGCAGATGGTGGGCAGGCAATGGGAAGTCAAGAGGTGAGTTACTCACCGCAGCATTTCCAGACTCTGACCTGCTGTTGTAGCCGCAGCATTTATGTGGCTGGTCCAGTTCAGTTTCTGGTCAATGATGACCCTCAGGATGTTGATAGTGGGGTTTCAGCGATGGTAATGCCACTGAACATCAAGGGGAGATGGTTAGATTCTCTCTTGCTTGAGATGGTCATTGTCTGGCACTTGTGTGGCGCGAATGTTACTTACCTGGTTGTCGTCAGAGTCTTGCTGCAGATGGGCATAGGCTGCTTCAATATCTGAGGAGTCGCAAATGGTGCTGAACATTGTGCAATCATCAGCGAAGATCCCCACTTCTGACCTTATGATGGAGGGAAAGTCATTGATGAATCAGCTGAAGATGGTTGGGCCTAGAACACTACCCTGAGGAACTCCTGTGGTGATATCCTGGGACTGAGATGATTGACCTCCAACAACCACAACCATCTTCCTTTGTGCTAAGTATGACTCCAACCAGCGGAGAGTTTTCCCTGATTCCCATTGATTCCAGTTTTGCTCGGGCTCGTTGATGCCATACTCGGTCAAATGCTGCCTTGATGTCAAGGGCAGTCACTCTCACCTCACCTCTGGAGTTTAGCTCTTTTGTCCATGTTGACCAAGGCTGTAAATGAGGCCTAGTGGCCCTGGCAAAACCCAAACTGAACTTCAACTTTGCCCCCTAGTCCTAGACTCCCCAAGCAGCAGAAATAATTTCTGTCTATCTATCCTACCCGTTCCCATTAATATTTTGAAAACATGGATCAAGTCACCACTTGCCCATTTAACTTAAAACAAGTCAATAATAATTTCATGGCATAAGTTGAGTATGTTTTACTTTGGCCTCTGGTACAATTTAGTGCTATGATTAAAATATTCTGTTTTTTCACTTGTCCTTGATGTGAGAGAACTTAGTATCTCATCAAATCCATACCTGTACCTTTCACTCATCCCTACCCAAGAGAGTCGATGTATGCGATAGGACATATCTCCTCCTGCAGTTTATTCTGTCCGCCAATCAAATCCATCAACTGTGATTTATGACGGAAAAGGAAAATTCCAAAAGTATAGATTGATGGGATACTGGAGGATTTTTATTTCACAAATAAAGCTAACAATAAATGTGCTTGAACAAACTAAATAATGTTAGGCACTTTTTTCTAAAAAAAAAGCAGAGCATCTAACTTATTAGGTAGAGTTGGATCAGTAAGGTCATGACAGTTAAACATATTGCAAGAATGCTCATTTATTATACTTGAGGATGAAGGCGCATCACTTTACTGTGCAGTCCCATTCATTGTTGACAGTATAAATGCTGATACAACATAACGCTGGCTTATAAAAATTTTATGGGACAATGTTACACATCAAATGAGCGCAGTGAAATCCAGCCGTGAGAGTATCAAGTATAAAATAACCCAGCACACATCCTAGCCCCAGTTCCCTTCCTATTAACCCTATGCAGGCTGCAAGAATTTCTGGTTCATGCAACAACTTATATTTATGTAGCACCTTTAAAGTAATGAAACGTCCCAACGTGCTTCACATGAGCCATTATAAAACAAAGTATGACACCAAGCCACAAAAGGAGCTATTAGGTCAGATGACTGAAAGCTTGGTCAAAGTGGTAGGTTTTAAGGAGTATCTTAAAGAGGAAAGCAAGGTAGAGAGGTGTAGGAAGGGTATTCCAGAGCTTGGGGCCCAGGGAGCTGAAGATGCAGCAACCAATAATGGAGCAATTAAAATCAGGGATGCACAAGAGGCCAGAAATCGAGCAGCGCAGGTATCTCAGAGGGTTGTGGAGCTGGAGGATGTTACAGAGATAGAGAGGGGCGAGGCCATGGCAGGATTTGTAAACAAGGATGAGAATTTTAAAATCAAGATGTTGCTTGACCGGGAGCCAATGTAGGTCAGCGAGCACAGGGATGATGGGTGAACGGGGCATGGTGCAAGTTAGGACAAAGGGAGCAGAGCTTGGGATGAGCTCAAGTTTACAGAGAGTAGAATGTGGGAGACCAGCCAGGAATGCTATGGAATAGTCAAGCCTGGAGATTACAACGGCATGAATAAGGGTTTCAGCTGCAGGTGAGCTGTGACAGAGGCAAAGTTGGGCGATGTTGTAGAGGTGGAAATTGGTGATCTTGGTGATTGCATGAATATGAAGTCGGAAGCTCATTTCGGGGTCAAATGTGACACCCACGTTGCGAACGGATCAGCAGTTTAGTGGGAATAGGGTCGAGGGAGCAGGAGGTGGGTCTCATGGACAAGATGAGCTGAGCGAGAGCAGCGGGGAGTTCGGAGTGAAACTAAAGAAAGATGTGAGTTCAGGGCGAGAGCAGGGGGGAGCATTATAGGAAGTTTGGCCTAGTGGGCTAATGGAACGGAGTGACGCGGCAGAGGCCGCTGATCGGATGGTCTCGATCTTAGTGACAAAGAAGTGCATGTGCACCTCGCAGTCATTGTTGGATGTGAGGGTGGAGGGACTAGGGGAGAGGGGTTTAAGAAGAATGTGTAGAAAAAAGAAGCCGGTGGTTATCTTTGCATTCCAGGATAATCTTGGAATAGTGCGCAGCTTTAGGAAGTAGGAGCAGGACCCGATAGTGTTTTCAGTGGTCCAGCCAGGTCTGGCGGTGGATGGCTGAACCTGTTGTCCACCATATCCTTTAAAGTCTGCGTCCCTTGGGCTTACAAAAGCTAAGCTGAGGTTCATATTTAGGGAATGGCCAGAGTCAGAGAGACTGATCTTTTTATTGGGGATGAGGGCATCAAAGGTGGAGGTGAGCGTGTGGTTGAGCAAATCAGCAGCTGCAGAAATGTTGTGGCGAACAGAGGGCCAAAGGGTAGATAGTTGGGATTTTGAAAGTGCAGTGGTAAGTGAACTGGGGGATAGTTTTTCCCAGGGATGGATACAGGAGGTAGGGTTGGGCTGAGGAAGGGGGTTGTAGGTGGAGGGTGATACAAGGGCAGGATCAAAAATGCCCTTATCTGTAATTGATATGATGGGATTGGCAAGACGGTAGCTGTGAATATGAGTTGGGGAGTTTACACGTCAACACAACATACGAAGAGTTACCACCACCTGGCCGCTTTGTTTTTGAGCAATGAATGAACAAGCATCAGTCCTGACCATTAGTGTAGTTCGATATGCTGGCCATATCAGAACTGTTCAAATTGCTAGTGAAAAAATTACACCTATTCAAATCTAGCCAAGCCACTATTTTGTTCCATTTGTTTGGGCATTTCAGCCTATCTGCAGGGTTCAACTGAACACAGCACTCAAATCTAAAAGGAATAAATCTGGGAAACTAGCATTAATAGCATGTAAAGTAATGAAAATAATTACAAGGAATAGGCTGAAGAAATACCCAAGAGCAAGATTCTGCTGCAGAAACTTCTGACTTTATTTTGCAGTTGTTATCTACAGGAACATTGGAACAGAAGTACGACTTAAAGCCCCTTGAGCCTGTTCTGTTTCTTCATTAGATCATGGATGATCTGTACCTCAACCTCATTTATTCATAGCCCGTGATACCCTTACCTAACAAAAATACATCTCTACCTAACAAGATTGTCACAGAACTTCAGAAAATCTTTCAAAAGTTTCCACAAGAAAGATTAAGAGGGGATGCAGCACAAATTCACCAGAATCATACTGGGACTGAGGGTTAAGTTATGAGGAAAGGTTAATTAAACTTGACTGTATTCCCCAGAATATAGAAAATAGATAGCTTATCTGAACAAGGTGATTAAAATTTTGGGAGGATTTGATATGGTAAATACAGAGAAACTAGTTCCTCTGATCAGGAAATCAACAACAAAGGCACATCATCTTAAAAATCAAGATACACCGTTTAGGAACGAAATCAGGAAGCACCTCTTCACACAAAGGGTATTAGATAGCTGGAACTCTTTAGCCTAAAAGGCTGTCAATGCTGGGGGACAACTGGAGCTTTCAAGATTGGGATCAATGGATTTTTGTTTATGTTTAGAGATACAGCACTGAAACAGGCCCTTCGGCCCACCGAGTCTGTGCCGACCATCAACCACCCATTTATACTAATCCTACACTAATTCCATATTCCTACCATATCCCCACCTGTCCCTATATTTCCCTACCACCTACCGATACTAGGGGCAATTTATAATGGCCAATTTACCTATCAACCTGCAAGTCTTTGGCATGTGGGAGGAAACCGGAGCACCCGGAGGAAACCCACACAGACACAGGGAGAACTTGCAAACTCCACACAGGCAGTACCCAGAATTGAACCCGGGTCACTGGAGCTGTGAGGCTGCGGTGCTAACCACTGCGGAAAGGCATCAAGGGGTATGGAACAAAGGCAGGTAAATGGAGTCAAGGTACTGATCAGCCATGTATGCCGGAACAAGCTCGAGGGGCTGAACGGCCTCTTCTTGTTCCTATGATCATTTGGAATAACTTACCAAGTAAGCTAGAAGAGTGAAAGTATGAGAAATGTTCAAAATGCAGTCAGGCACTCGAGGGAGGAAAATGGAATGAGCTTCAATGGGTCAAATTACATGTTTTCATCTTTAACTTGTTCTACGTAACTGTACTTCCTATTTTACATATATTTATATTATACCCAATATAAAAATTACTTGCATTTATATAATAAATCTCTCCAAAATTCCCAAAGCTTGGCTTTGGACCAATTCAATGCCATAAGCCAAATTGAAACAAATGTGGTGTTTTGGATTTAGCTATGTTTTGAAGTGGGGTGTGCAAACTTACCGTAAAAACAGTCAGTGATCCAAAGGGAATTATCTCTTCTGTGCCTCCTTTGGCTTGACATTCTGTTTTAAATGTCAGACATGAAATCCAGGTGCTTCTTGTTAAACTTGAAGCAGTGCAGCAAGGTAGCATTTCTGATCTATTCCAAAGTATGTAACGGATAGACCATTACGCACAGCAAGCATGTTGTAAATCTGAACCACTTGGCGAACATGCTTTCACTTTCAATTTAAAATTGCTCTTATTTGACATCGAAGTCTAAACACAGAGAGCATGAGCGCATTACTCCACTACAAAGCTGTGGTTAGGCTTTTATCCTTGGCCTGGGGCACCAGCACACAGAATACATGTTATTTATTTTTAATGACTGAAAAAAAAAAACCCCTCAGATTTCCATTTGAAATGGGCCACTCAAAGTGAGTTTGGAGCTCTGGACAGCTAGCATTGCAGGCAACCAGCTTCCGAAACGTCTTTGCGTTTTGGATAAAAATGCGTTGACACAAAATTACATGTTGAACATGAGGAGGAAAAGAAAACTGTGCAAATCTAAAGTTTATATCAAATGTACAGCACAGAAGCAGGTCATTCGGCTCTACAGGTCCACACCAGTATTTATGTTCCGCATGAGCCTCCTTTACCCCTACTTCATCTCACCCAATCAGCAGAACCTTCAATTCCGATAACTTAATTTACATGTGAAACAGATAAAACAATACAACAGATATTTCAAAAACTTTTCAGTTCATTAAAAAAGAAAAATGAGTACACACAGCAGGTCGGTCGACATTTGAAAGAGAGTTTTGAAGAGTCCAAATGAAACACTAACTGTTCTTTTTTCCAGATCGACCTGCTGTGAATTTCTAGATCTGCCTAGGTTTATTGCAAATTTTTCCTTTCTGTTTCTAATATATTTTAAATGTACTGTAAAATGACTGGTAACCATGGATACTCATTAGACTTTACCAGACCAGTCAGCAGCGCTACAATTTGCAACTAAAGCCATCAGATTGACTTCTGCACTTCAGTGAAACCACTCTCACAATATATCTGAAGAGACGAGCCGCAATCTAACTTTTATCATTATATATACCCAAGTTACCTCAGATCATGAGCAGAGACTATTTATACTAGATGATCTCTTGTAAGATAATGCAACAGTGGGTAGCTAATGTTACGATCCATGTTGCAATCAACCTAACAAAAGAAGTGTCCAAACGACCATAACAAAAAAAAATTTACTTTAGTTTTGTATTTTAATGGTCAAATCAAACTTAATATGAATTATACATTATACAGTGGATACAACAAAGTTAGAACTTAGTGTTACGACCAACCGCTCCTGTCAAAGCCCCCAATCAAAATATATAATTCTGATTGTGGTGGGAGAAACGCACTGATAATTCAATCCCGTCACTCCACAGATCACCTAACATATCATTTAAAACTTTCCAAATTAAAGAAAGACCCAGCCAAATTGTACCATCTATTAACCCCCCTCGAATGAGGCTAACTAAACCAGGTGTCTTCAAATCAACAAATTAACTCTTTAATTAGAAGAACTAAATTCTTAAACACTATAAAGATATAAGCAACATTTAAAATAGAAAAAATTAAGAGTCCTTGCAAATTTCCAGTCCAATGTTGCTTGAAGTCTAGGATATAGATCGGTTGGAGACTTGGGCGGAGAAATGGCAGATGGAGTTTAATTCGGACAAATGTGAGGTAATGCATTTTGGAAGATCTAATGCAGGTGGGAAGTATACAGTAAATGGCAGAACCCTTAGGAGTATTGACAGGCAGACAGATCTGGGCGTACAGGTCCACAGGTCACTGAAAGTGGCAACGTAGGTGGATAAGGTAGTCAAGAAGGCATACAGCATGCTTGCCTTCATCGGTCGGGGCATAGAGTATAAAAATTGGCAAGTTATGCTGCAGCTGTACGGAACTTTAGTTAGGCCACACTTAGAATATTGCGTGCAATTCTGGTCGCCACACTACCAGAAGGACGTGGAGGCTTTGGAGAGGGTACAGAGGAGGTTTACCAGGATGTTGCCTGGTCTGGAGGGCATTAGCTATGAGGAGAGGTTGGATAAACCCGGATTCTTTTCACTGGAACGACGGAGGTGGAGGGGTGACATGATAGAGGTTTACAAAGTTATGAGCGGCATGGACAGAGTGGACAGTCAGAAGCTTTTTCCCAGGGTGGAAGAGTCAGTTACTAGGGGACATAGGTTTCAGGTGAGAGGGGCAAAGTTTAGAGGGGATGTGCGAGGCAAGTTCTTTACACAGAGGGTGGTGAGTGCCTGGAATTTGCTGCCAGGGGAGATGGTGGAAGCAGGTACGACGTTTAAGAGGCATCTTGACAAATACATGAATAGGATGGGAATAGAGGGATACGGTCCCCGGAAGTGCAGAAGGTTTTAGTTTAGGCAGGCATCAAGATCGGCGCAGGCTTGGAGGGCCGAATGGCCTGTTCCTGTGCTGTACGGTTCTTTGTTCTTTGAAGTCCTCACAGAATGTTGCTTGAAGTCTTCACAGTCGTCCAATGCGGGGAAAAGGTTCTTCCATAGTAGAACAGTCCGTAGTCTAACTTCAGCAGTGGGTAATGCTTTCCTTCTCCAGCAAATTTCAACAATTAATGACTTGCAAACACTTTCAATAGAATCAAGCTGACTTTAGAGTTTTTGAGGGATAAAAGATTGTCACAGTCTAACTTCCCTTTCTTCAATTTAAATTACCAGAGATCTCTGTTTTTGGCTTGACTTTTTTTTAGAATTTCGAGAGATAATAATTAATCATAAAATAATAACATTTCTCTTCCTTCAGTTTAAATGGTTGAGAGCTCTTTTTCCAGGTGCTGTCATCACAGCTGTCTGTGTCCTCTATCTGTGCGTTCTGTTAGAATAAACTGTCTTCAACTAAAAGCCAGTTCAAATTTGAATTGTAACAAATGCATTGTTGGCTACTCACTCCCAGTGGCTCTATCTATAGAAACGAGAATCTTCTTCTTCGTTGGCCTCCTTGTCTCGAGAGACAATGGGTAAGCGCCTGGAGGTGGTCAGTAGTTTGTGGAGCAGCGCCTGGAGTGGCTATAAAGGCCAATACTAGAGTGACAGACTCTTCCACAGCTGCTGCAGAAAAAATTGGTTGTCGGGGCTGTTACACAGTTGGCTCTCTCCTCGCGCTTCTGTCTTTTTTCCTGCCAACTGCTAAGTCTCTTCGACTCGCCACACTTTAGCACACTGCCTTTATGGCTGCCCGCCAGCTCTGACGATCGCTGGCAACTGACTCCCACGACTTGTTATCAATGTTACAGGACTTCATGTCGCGTTTGCAGACGTCTTTAAAGCGGAGGCATAGATGGCCGGTAGGTCTGATACCAGTGGCGAGCTCGCTGTACAATGTGTCCTTGGAGATCCTGCCATCTTCCATGCGGCTCACATGGCCAAGCCATCTCAGGCGCCGCTGGCTTAGTAGGGTGTATAAGCTGGGGATGTTGGCCGCCTCGAGGACTTCTGTGTTGGAAATGCGGTCCTGCCACCTGATGCCAAGGATGCTCCGGAGGCAGCGAAGATGGAATGAATTGAGACGTCGCTCTTGGCTGACATACGTTGTCCAGGCCTCGCTGCCGTAGAGCAAGGTACTGAGGACACAGGCTTGATACACTCGGACTTTTGTGTTCCGTGTCAGTGCGCCATTTTCCCACACTCTCTTGGCTAGTCTGGACATAGCAGTGGGAGCCTTTCCCATGCACTTGTTGATTTATGCATCGAGAGACAGGTTACTCGTGATAGTTGAGCCTAGGTCGGTGAACTCTTGAACTACTTCCAGAGCGTGGTCGCCGATATTGATGGATGGAGCATTTCTGACGTCCTGTCCCATGATGTTCGTTTTCTTGAGGCTGATGGTTAGGCCAAATTCGTTGCAGGCAGCCGCAATCCTGTCGATGAGTCTCTGCAGACACTCTTCCGTGTGGGATGTTAATGCAGCATCGTCAGCAAAGAGGAGTTCCCTGATGAGGACTTTCCGTACTTTGGTCTTCGCTCTTAGGCGGGCAAGAATGAAAGCACCCTTTGAATCGCAGTCTCCAAATGGCTGTTTCTAATGGCAACCGAAAATGCACCTTTCTTTAACTCTTGAGGCTTGCCAGTTCTTAAAGCAATACTGATCCTCTGCAAACCTTAAAGGCAAACCACATATTCCCGGAAAAAAAAACTACAGGACCATGACATTAATTTATACCAAGGCTGCCTGCTAGTGATACGTGGTAAACGTTCTGCTGCAATTCTGTTGACTGTGAACTCACATACATACGACATGCAAACATTCAAATTAGGAGCAGGAGTCGGCCATTCAGCCCCTCGATCATATTCCGCCATTTGATAAGATCATGGCTGATCTGATTGTGGCCTCAACACTACTTTCCCGTCTACCAGCTATAACCTTTAGATCAAGAATCTATCTAACTCAGCCTTAAAAATATTAAATGACCCAGCCTCCACTGCTCTCTGGGGAAAAGAATTTCACAGCCTAACGACCCTCAGAGAAAGAAGTGTCTCCTCCTCTCCATCTTAAATGGGAGACCCCTTATTTTTAAACTGTGTCCCTTGGCTTTAGTCTCTCTTGTAAGGAGCAACATCCTCTCAGCATCCACCCTGTCAAGTCCCTTCAAGATCTTATATCTCACATGTAGGCTAAGTCCAATATGTCCCAAGAACAGGCGAGGAAATAAAACTCAGACTGACCAAAACTCCAAAAAATGCCACCACGACTATTCTCCAGGAATATTTCCAAAATGGTGCTCGGCTCCCATCTAAAGAGGTTTCCCAATCCAGTACTATTAACAGTTGCAGATCAATGTCAATGTCCACACAAAAGGTAGGCATCCCAAAACTGACAGCTTCACTAACTGACAAAAATTCTGATGACAATGGCTTTTCTTCAAGTATAACTGATGAAGAGGAAAAAATTTTACCATAGCCTCTGAATACTATCAGGATAGCGAGTGAATTGATAGAGAGGTCATTGTCTCCTTTTTTCAAATATTGTAACCTTTATTGCAACATTAAAGTGCCAATTTTTCAGGGTGCAACCATTTTCATCTATCTGATACAAGGCATCAGAAGTAAGGTAGAAGAACCTCTAGTTACAACCAGAACATGTCTCTTCTCATCTCTGTTATACCATTGAACCCAAATTCCTTGTGTGTGCAGTCAATTATGCATTGACTACATAGCTTTGGAGCATACTAACAATATGGACTTTCATTACATTATATAACAATAACTTGCATTTATATAGTGCCTTTAATGTAGTAAAATGTCTCAAAGCACTTCACAGGAGGGCTATCAAACAAAATTTGACAGAGCCAAAGAAGGATATATTAGGACAGGTGACCAAAAGCTTAGGTTTAAGGATGGTCTTAAAGGAGGACAAGAGAGAGATTTAGGAAGGAAATTCCAGAGCTGAGGGCTAGGCAGCTAAAAGCGCAGCCACCGAAGGAGGGGCAAAAGAAATAGCGCATGTACTAGGGGCCAGAATTGAAGAAGGGCAGAGAGCTCGGAAGGCTGGAGGAGGAGGTTACAGAGATAGAAAGGAGCAAGGCCACGAAGGAATTTGAATGGAGATACGAGTATGGAGAATTTTAAATTAGAGGCACTGGTGGACCGGGAGCCAATGTAGGTCACTGAGCACAGAGTACGATGGGTGTATGGGACTTGATGCGAGTTAGAATATGGGCAGCAGAGTTTTGGATGAGCTTAAGTTTATGGAGGAGGGAAGATGAGAGGCTGGCTAGGAGTGTACAGGAATAGTCAAATTTGAAGGTAACAAAGGTATGGATGAGGGTTTGAGCAGCAGATGGGATGTGTCAGGGTGGAGATGGGTGATATTATGCAGGTCGAAGTAGGTCATCTTGGTGATGGAGGATATAGGTATAGAGTCAGCAGTTGAGTACAGAAGGCATGCCAAGTAAGCTCAGCACTAGGCTTACAACTAATGCACATGATTAAGGACAGCAAACCCAGCAGTGTGACAAGAGGTGGGCTTCTACCTAAAACCTATCACCCTGCTGAGCTACCAGGTTACTGGGGAAGGCACTGACCAATATAGCAGGAAGGTGGGCAGGAGGAATTAAACGAGGGCTAGGTATACTCTCGGACACCGCATCAGCTGTACTTGAGACAGAACCTCGGAGACAGTCTGAATGGTGGAAAAAATAGGGAAGGCAGAGGGAGATGTTGAAAGGAGCAAGCAACCTCAGAAAGTGAACACGCCTTGTCTAAAGGAGCCATGTGGCGTCTATCTGCAAATGCTTACAATTTTAGATCATTTAGGTCTCTTTTGGACTAGAGTCATCTTCTCAAGCTTCTCAGCTTGAACTCCTCTATTTCAGCACAGCATATTTATACAAAAGCAAAATACTATGGATGCTTGACACCTGAAATAAAAACAGATTATGGTGGAAATGTCTGGTCTGCTGAATTCTATTCTGTACTGGGGGGAGCCAGCATGGACTCGATGGGCCAAATGGCCTCCTCCTGTGCTGTAAATGACTGTATAACTCTATACATCATAATTTGGCTAGGCATGAAGTAGTAGGAAGACATTGTGTACCATAGGAATCAAAGCAACTTTTGGTCTCTTAAACAAAATGCATTTCATTGAACTTAAAGACTCTGTACATGTTAAATTCAAAATTTAGAACAGCAGCGAGAAAGAACTGAGTAAAGGTCTCTAAATGGTATCGGTAAACCTACCATTGCCAAGTCATCACGACTGCAGTCGAGGGCAGCAACCATCACTTGTTCATAAATTATCCAAACTGAATGCAGGAGAAATTTAAACACAGTAGAAAAAATAATTACTACATCAATTAAAATATACATACAATATACTTTTAAGTAAGCCGCTATTGTTTGCATCTTCAAAATAAAATCACATTGTAAACAGGCCGCAAAGTCACATTGTCCAGACGTGACACACAGAAAGGAAAGAGAGAGACAGAATGAAGAGAAAGGAGAGAGCAAAAAAAGAGAGAAAAGAAAAAAAAGAGGGAGGCAAATACAGAGATTCATTTAAAAATGTCTGGATTTAATACTGTGCCTCAAATACTTGCCAGGTAATTTATGAATGCAGAAATATTATTAACTTTTGCTTCATGTCAGGACAACTAACATTATTTCATTTGCTTTGAAGCACTTTCCAACTCTAATCTTTAGCAAATGCTTTGACATTGCAATATTTCCAAACTATGAAAAGATAATTTAACACAGGCCAGAGATCAAACAAAACTGCTTCTGTGCAGATAACAATTACTGAAATAGAGTAGAAAAACAAGGGTGCTTCACAATAAGATTTTATCTCAACAGTGGGTCTTTTGTTCAACCTTCACTTAGGAATAATTGCCATATTAGAAGTGACAGCAATACACTATCCTTGCTGCATAGAGTGATCTGTAAAAATCACTCAATCTACTGTAAGTTATGGTATTTGTAGGTGGGTGTGTTTACCACCAGAGGCAGTGTGAGCTGCTTTACATTGTGGGGCTGCTATCGACAGCAGTATTGTACTGTGAAAAGAGAAATAGCCATTCTCCACAACTTGCTTATGTAGAGTCTAGTAATCTGGCTGGTCCAATGCTTAATAAAAACAATTGTAGACAATGATATTCTCACACAGAGCTAGACCCCAGGGGTTATGGCATGGAGTTATAAAAAAATAACACATTCAGAGACACAGGATCATTGTAACCAATTCACAAGTTGACAGTCCTTTCCTGTTGTGCAACCAAGGGCTCCACAGCCAAGAATAAAATGTGTTGACCCTGCCGCCCACTTTCAGTACACAGTTCCTACGGCCGACAGAAAAAAAAGACAAACAGGATTACTGCAAAATATGTAAAGGACGTAATTAATAGTATAATGAACTCAATTGATAAGGTATCAGGACCCTAAGACTTCTGGTCTTGTCTGTCAATTAGCTTGCCTACTCCCCATTCAACCAGCATTTAAAAACATATCATTTACAGATGCTGCATCAAAGTACAGTTCGGTATTCATGGCTGACACCGCATGCTTTCCACAGGAGCCTGGATCTTATTTCACAATCTTTACACGTTCGGAGGTAGTGCATACACACACCCTACTGAAGAATACACTTTATAAATTGTTAGAAAATACAGAAGAAACAAGGAGGATTGATGTGGTTTACATGGATTTTAGCAAGGCTTTTGACAAGGTCCCACATGGCAGACTGCTAAAAAGATAAAAGCCCATGGGATCACTAAGAGAGACGTGTATATATTAACGACTTGGACGTAAACATGGGGGGGGGGGGGGCGGGGTAGGGCATGATCAAGAAGTTTGCAGACGAACACAAAGATTGGCCGTGTGGTAGACAGTGAGGAAGATAGCTGTAGGCTGCAGAAAGATATTGATGGTCTGGTCAGATGGGCAGAAAAATGGCAAATGGAATTCAAACCCGGATAAGTGTGAGGTGATGCATTTGGGGAGATCAAACAAGGCAAAGGAATACATGATAAATGGGAGAATACTGAGAGGTATAGAGAAAGTGAGGGACCTTGCTAGCACCGCAGCCTCACAGCTCCAGCGACCCGGTTCGGTTCTGGGTACTGCCTGCGCAGAGTTTGCAAGTTCTCCCTGTGACAACGTGCGTTTCCTCCCACATGCCAAAGACTTGCGGGTTGATAGGTAAATTGGCCATTGTAAAAAAAAAAATTGTCCCTAGTGTAGGTAGGTGGTAGGAGAATTGAGGGAAGGTGGGGATGTGAGAGAGAAAAATGGGATTAATGTAGGATTAGTATAAATGGGTGGTTGATGGTCGGCGCGGACTCGGTGGGCCGAAGGGCCTGTTTAGGTGCTGTATCTCTCTATGACTCAATGAATGTCCACAGATCCCTGAAGGCAGCAGGACAGGTCAATAAGGTGGTTAAGAAGGCATATGGAATCTTTTGCTTTATTAGCCGAGGTATAGAATATAAGAGCAGGGAGGTTATGCTGGAACTGTGTAACTCATTGGTTAGGCCACAACTCGAGTACAGTGTGTAGTTCTGGTCACCTCATTACAGAAAAGATGTAATTGCACTAGAGAGGGTACAGAGGAGATTACGAGAACATTGCCAGGACTGGAAAAATATAGCTATGGAGGAAGATTGGGACAGGCTGGGGTTGTTCTCCATGGAACAGAGATGGCTGAGGGGAGATTTGACTGAAATGTGTAAAATTGTGAGGGACCTGGATACAGTGGATTTGGAGGGCCTATTTACCTCAGCAGAGAGGTCAGTGACTAGGGGGGCATAGATATAAAGTGATCAGTAGAAAGATTAGAGAGATGAGATGAGGAAAGATTTTCACCCAGAGGGTGGTGCGGGTCTGGAACTCACTGCCTGAAACCCTCAACTCATTGAAAAGGAGTCTGGATATGCACCTCAAGTGCTGTAACCTGCTGGGCTACAGACCAAATACTGGAAGGTGGGATGAGACTTGGTGGCTCGTTTTTCAGCCGGCTCTTTCTGTGCTGTAAACTTTCGATGATTCTATCATAAAGGAGCTTAGAGGTTAAGAAACCAGACAAGCCTCTTATTACACTCATCACACAATAGTTAATTTTTTTTTAAATCTCAAATTTGGGTTTTTCATACATGCCTTCTCACAGACGCACAGAAACAACTGATACTTAAACAGCTGGTCTTAGTGACAAAGTAGGTATCATTTAAAGGAAACAAGTGAAAAGCACAGTCCTTTCCTCAGATCTTTGAACTGCTTCTCGCTGGGGGCCTCATGACTTGTAATTCTTCTTTACAATCTTGATCAGATTATTGATTCCAGTAACCTGCTCCCTGGCAGACAGTTATTCATTATGTCAAAGGCAGGATCTTTAAAACCCTGGGAATTAAAAGAAATGATACCAATGAGAGAGAGCACAAGAGAGAGAGAGAGAGAGAGAGATGTACAGACGAGAAGGACAGGGAGATGGGAAGACAAAGAAAGAAGAGGGCGGGGGCGACCGAGAGGGGGAGGGGGTGCGACCGAGAGAGAAGAGCGGGAGGTGACCAAGAGAGGAGGGGAGTGAGAGAGAGGGGGAGAGAGAGAGGCGCAGACAGAGGGGGATTGAGAGAGAGGAGAGAGAGAGAGACCGAACTGAGAGAGAGAGAGAGAGGGAGGAGGAGACCCGAGAGAGAGAGAGAGAGAGGAGACCGAGAGAGAGTGAGACCGAGAGAGAGGAGACGAGAGAGAGGAGACCGAGAGAGAGGAGACCGAGAGAGAGGAGACCGAGAGAGAGAGACCGAGAGAGAGGAGACCGAGAGAGAGGAGACCGAGAGAGAGAGGAGACCGAGAGAGAGAGGAGACCGAGAGAGACAGGAGACCGAGAGAGAGGGAGACCGAGAGAGAGGAGACCGAGAGAGAGGAGACCGAGAGAGAGAGGAGACCGAGAGAGAGAGGAGACCGAGAGAGAGAGGAGACCGAA